>NW_027104114.1:334384-493816 GCF_902728285.1 Clytia hemisphaerica | reverse complement strand
TTTTAATTTCATTTTTGAAGATTCAGTGTATATACTTTGAGAAGGTTAATAGAGCATTGAGTGAAATGATAAGTAAATTCTGATATAAAATCAAACCCTCTAATAAATATGTTCCCTTCTGAAAATGCAAATTAAGAAAATTTCTTAAAAGGTGTCGAATGGATATAGCGGATAATGCAAGAGTAGTGAGCAAAAATGAGGCTATCAAACCTTACCATCAAGGTGCACATATCAATGCTACTGGTATTACTCATAACACACTCCAGCATTCAAAAAGCTTTTTAAAATCGTATTCTTAATCGCAATTACGGTGTGTACTTAACTCCTCAAACCATTACTCGTCAGTTAAAACCACCCAAGTATTTATAAAAATTCAAAAATCATTCAAAAATCATCTCAAGTCGTCCGTTATTTTTTTGAAAAAGTTTCAAGAAAAAGGAACAGGGTTTTCTGTCATTGAGTGTATATAATAAACGAGAGCAAGAGAGAGTTGAAAGCAATTCAAATGTCGCCGTTGCCTTAATCCGTTTGATTCTATTAAAAAGGATTATAAACTGATGCGTAGAGGTTTTTTTCAAAATAGCATTCAGAAAAAGTATAAAAGACCAGTTCATACAGGTTCGGGAAGGAACTAGAACTCGTTTTTTTAAGTCATGCCACATAATGAAAGTAAGATAAAAAGGTCATTTTAAAGCCACTGTGAGCTGATCCTCAAGTAAAGACTACGAATAATATTCATCGACAGCTCAAGTAACAAATAGAGTTCATTAAGAAAGGTCAGAAATCTATTTCAAGTGATCTCTTCATGATGTAGCGCGTCTTAATCCATAAACAAACACATTACAGGTCCTAGAGCTCCTCCCCATCCCCTTTGTAAAATATCTTGTGTAAATTCTCAGAGCTAGGTTTCCAATTGCATCAGATATCGCACACATTAGGGCTTATCAATTGCACCAATCAGAACTCTTCCATCAAAATCTTCCCTTTCAATGAATGTATTTCAAAATTTCAAAATTTCAAATAATCTTTAGAATACAATAACCATTACAGGGACCTGTAATCAATCTATGTTTTATTATCGTTGCTTAATAATCAGCGCTGCTCTTCGATATATCTGTAGCCTCATGGGTTTAGACCTTTACAACTAACTCTAAAAATAAGAGAGAGAAACATTCTTTGAACGCCTACGAACCAATCTCGAGGAGTGTTTGAGCAATGTGTTAACACTGAGGTTTTATGCGGTCAAAAAACCTGTCAAAATTCAAATCGCATTTGCTGACGTTTTGGTTACTCAGTGCAAAAAGCATTTCCTTCGCGAGCTGACATTCTTGATCTTACCATGAAAGATAAGGATATCCGACCACAAGCAACAGAAAGCGAGCTTGACATTTGTGAATACAAATACCTATAGTAAGTCACTCGTGGTATGCACACAAGACGGTGTATTATACATTATTCAACTCAATTTATTAAGCTTAGCGTAAAATGAAAGCGAACCATAAAAAAATAATCAATGTTAAAAAAATCACGTTTCATACAGAAACAAATAAAATAAACCCATCCATCTGCAAGCAGCCCACAAGTAAACTGAATGCAAACGAACAATGAGAACTGACTGAACTTCTATCAAGACGTCGTAAAGAGGAGACCAAATGACGTTGCGAGACATTGTAATCAAGTGTACTTTATATTTCAAATCTTTTGAAGTCTTCAAGTGTTTTGTTATTCTTCAGCTCGAAAGAATGCTACCATTTCCCCCCTTTTCGATGCGTTTGTTGTTAACGACCTGAATCCCATAGTTACAATATACATCATTGCTTACTTAGGGGTGCACAATTTCCCCGAAAAAAATGACCATGTTTAACAATTTAACAAAAGAGTTGATATAAGAAAATAAGATATATGAAATTTCTCAAATTAATGATATAATCGGCTTACAAACTTATGACCGGAAGAATTTTCAGGAAAGTTATGCTTTGTTAATGATACCGAAAAACAAAGTTGAAAAAATTCAAACCAAGCTCCAAAAGCATAATAAACACCTGTGAGGTAATCTATCTTAGTTCAGAAAAATCATGATTTTTGGTAAAGAGCACCCTTTAGAAAGCGTAAACCACTTGTTTAAAGGAGGACTATCATCAAAGAGCACCATCCATGCGCTGTGAAGAGGGCAAGAAAAATGTCAACAGTTCGTTTCGAATTCACCACAGGAAGTTCTGGTGTTTTTGTTGACAGCCTTTCATTCATCAGGGTAAAAATATCCGCGTGCCACTTTATCCTGCTTTATCTGTTAACAAGTGCGCTTAATTTGAAGAAAAAAACTTAAATTTACGCATACACGTTTTTTTATAAGGCTTTTTATATAAGCCTTTAGATCTTCTTAACTTTTTGAGTTTCAAGCCTAAAAATGTTCTTAACATGTTCTTATTTTCACCATTTTGTGAGTATTTTTGTCCATTCAATTCAATAATCATACCGATGTTTAAGGAAGCTTAAACATCGGTAGTTAGTTTGGGAGTCTGCAAAGCCTTAAAATGTTCTTAACTTGTTCTTAATATTTTGGCCATCGAAGACTTATGTTCTTATATAGTTTGTTCTTATATATAAAAACCACATAGGCCATTTCAGAGCTGAAAGAAATCATGGGTAATACCACCGTACCACCGCTTATGTATATAACGACTTTCCATTGGTCTAAAATTTTGGATGTTTTTGAGTCTAGTCAACGGGACGCCGTTATTACGAGGACGCAATCAGTCCTGATTACCCATGATTCATTTCGACTGTGAAATGGCCTATAAGCTGGTGGCTTTTTAAAGTGAAAAATACTAGAAATCAAATCCCATTCGAAATTCCACGTCACTTGCATGTCTCTCGTGTAACAAATAGTCTTTAACACGCAACTACACGCAAATTTAGCTTTTTACAATTTTTCATGAACTCAATGAACTTTGCTGACGAAATGAGATACACGAAAGGATAAAATCACTGTGTATTAATCCGAATTGAGACCTAAAGCTAATTCCCCATGACTCACACAATTCAAAATACACGCAGCCTCTACTACAGCAATTTCAATTGACACTGATGATTAACAACAGAAAGAGTAACATTACACTCTTGAACTAATAGATCATGAAAAGATTCTATTTTTCACTTTTCCTTATTTCCCTTCACCATCATTGCAGATGGAATTGATTAAGAACAGCAGGAGTTTTGTAAAGACCACTTCCAATCAATGACCATCAATTCTCATCATTACTAATTGCTAGGTGACCGATCCGTTATTAATATAAATGGTTACTCAGATAAATTCTTTTTTCTTCTGATTCAAAAACATGATCAATGTAAAGGTAAGAGTAGAGAATCTCAGCCACAACAAACTGACTGGATGAACAGAAATGGAAATCAGATTGAAGAATGATTTTGAGAATACAACGATTTAAACAAGTTACTTTTGCTGTATTTGAAAAGTGTCGTATTTTCGTGAGAGGAGAGAAACTTTTCACAAAAAGGAAATAGATTTGAAATCTTGGCACTCGTTCAACTCCTAAGCCAACTACACTAAGAAGAGGTTGAACTTAACTTACAATTACCATGCTACAAGTAATCCCATTGCGTCGTGCGTTCAACCCCTTTTCTTATTTGGGTAATCTCAATCGAAAATCAAATATCGGTGAAGGAAAAGATGAGTTGCCTCAAATTAACAAGGCCTCTCCGACATAAGGTAATTTTGATGGCTTAAATAACGATAGCAAAGCAAAATTTTCTTGTCCGTGAGAAAATTGTAGAGAAGTATATTTTGTGGGAAAACAAAAATTAACCAAACTCTTGAAAATTGGATTCACTTGGCGCGGCCTTCTTCCATCTCTCGTAAAGCAAAACACACTACAGCTTGTTTGTTAGTTTGTGTAACAATGCACGATAAACACAAATTGTATATGATGTTATTGCCACATGACCTTCCACCAGTTTTCAATGAGTCATCTTATTTTATTAGAAGTTCGAAGTAAAGATTCCACCATCGCAATGTTAAAATTCTCACTTGAAATTCAAAAGACAATCGAAAGATTACATTTACAGGAAATGAAGGTACTTATCACGATGGAGACGAACAGTAATCGAGTGTGAAGGAAACCAAAGAAATGCAGCCAATTCCAAACATTTCGTTGAGCGAAAACCACCTTCCACTTGTAATTACTCTTAATATCCTGTCCACCAAAACTAATCCACCTGCTCGTCGTTTGCAAAGATTTCAAAACGATTCTAATTGTTCAACAAAAAGAAATTTCCCCGGCTGCGAAAAAGAATTTTTCGTGGTCAATATTTTCGATGCATCGTCTATATTTTGGTTGCTAAGGGTTTACGTTAACATTTCAAAAAGTCTTTATTTTCGCAGTTCTGGCGTGAGGTTGGTCAAGGGTCAAGATGATGTCTAGCAGATAGATAAATGAAAGTGTCTTTAAAGCCTTCCAATGGACTGTCTTAAGAACATGAAGAGACTTACGGTAAGAGATTGTATGGTTCCTTCCCATGAACATCCATGCGATGAATAACAACAAATAATCTTCACATCCTCTATCTGCTTCTGGAACGCTGTGTCCGTGAAAATCTACGAGAAGAAAGACGAGTTTACAGATTTTTCTGTTTGTTACAAAGGGAAAAAAAGGTTGAATTGGATCAACATGATACTGAGTTCGTAGCCTTGCTCACCAGTCCGGTAACTTCTCGCAGAAAAGGAGAATATAGTCGGACCACACAAGAATTGATCAAACTGATGTTTGGTTATTCCGAAACTAATTCTTAAAAATTGTTGGGTGGTGTTGGAGAAAGGGTGTTGGTAAAGAACAGGAAAAATAAAACCGGTTGCATCAAAAATGATTCTCATAACTATCCAAAAAACAAACAAAAGAAAGCATCGCCTGACTAAACTGCTTAAGGGTGGATGCTTTTATTATAGAAACAAACTTTCTTAAGCTGCTGATGTTTACATAAGCTTATCTAAATACAGAAGCACCTCTAAAAAGACTGAAGTCTTCCCACGATACTCAGGTAACGCACTGCCTCGTGAATAAGACACGATCCAACACACAAGGTATTAACATCAAAAACTCATTTCAAACTTCATGATGTGTATGAACTTTATTCAAACAAATAAATACTGAAGAAAAAATATGGAAGAAAAGCACTCTCTATTATTTCCCAACAAGAAAACATTTATTTTGGTTCTCTGAATTGACTAATCAGACTAATGAAGGGAATACGCCTTGAAATTATGGATGAGAAATAAGCCAAACCTTTCTGATTCGAAGCAATGACATCTCGTTTCAACTCGATGTACGTCTGCGTTAACTAAACAGCAACAAGCATTTCTTAGTAGCTTTTACAATGTGCAGAATAAAAATAAACTCTTAATTAGGGTGAAAGAAAAGGATGATGTGTTTTTAACAAGCCATCATCATTTTTGACGCTCATAATGAGAAAAGATTTCCGTTCTTAATTTGTCGATCGCGTTCTGTCGTGTTCTATTTTTCCAACATTTTTCCTCGGTTGCCACAAATCAGGTGAAAATAGAGAAGGATGAGAAATGAAACAAGCTTCTTTGTTGTCGCTGGAATACTTTTATAAGAACTATGAACATTCTGTAACAAGTGGGAAATGAGAACAATGTATATGCAAGGACCAGAATATCGCAGTTCTATCACAGTAAAACTAACAAATGTACTCTCGAAAAATAAACATGATGCTAATTCAAACGGAAAAGTTCTAAAGACGAGAGCATCTTTATACACAGCCCAGATCACCTATGATTCTAATAAAAACGTTAGTAGTGTGCGAGGTTTAACCTGTCAACGCACACATCTATCAGTCAGACTTCTCACTTCAAAACTACTGTGTAAAAGTTATTTACAGAAATGGATAGGTTTACATAAACTCTCCGCCTTCCGCTATCAGTGCAAACAATCTCAGCATGCCAAAAGTCGCGCGGTGGGAAACCAAAAAGAAAAAACTACCACCGTAAATCCTCCCGCTGTTTTTAGGGTTGAAATTTCTCAACTTTATCGTGTAACCTGCGTATGTAAAAGAATTTAAAGAAAGTGCATCTTGAGATATCAAAGAGAAAACATGATAAATAGTTTGGATGGAATTGGTATTTAAAGTGCAGTAGCCAAAAATCAAATGATGATAGCTACTTCATAGAGAGCAACCTTTTCTATTACATAGACCTTAAGATTGCAACATCAATCATTTTTGTGTAAAATCCGCTTCCAATTGTCGTTCAAAACAGTTCTCTGATTGTAACAAGATTAAATCTTGAGATGGCACCAGTAGACTTAGCATGGGATAAACTATCGGATCTGTTGCTTTAAAAAGACTCTCGTCTTATTAACATCTCACTATTACTAGCTTGCGCAAAGCACTATACTCAACGCACTCTACACCTTTTGAACTACAATATTTACTGTGTGTACATTTAAAGGAAATGTTGAACTTTTGTGACATAATTTTATCTTTTTAGTCTGTCTTAGGGGTCACTCACATATCGATGTTTGCGACTTTAACGTCACAATGACGCGAGGAGGTCAGAGGCAGTGACGCTAAGAAAACCCATCATAAGCATCGATTTTCGAGGATGATTAAATTGCTAACTACCCTAGCTGAGCATAGTTTTGTCGTCATTTTCTCGAAATTTTCAAAAAAAAGATTGATAATTTGTTCGTGTAAAAAAAGATATAGGTAGGTTTGAAGAGTTAAGAAAGGAGTGATTGATTTGTTTGTTTGTTTTTCGGATGTTCTTTTTTTACTTACTGGAAAATACTTAAGAAAAAGCGTAAAACTTGAAAAGAAAAAACATGATAAATCATGATTTCATCGATTTTTGGTGGCGGACGCTCCCGGTGTGGGGGAGGGGTCTTGGACATAGCGTCTGAATGACGTTAGTGGTGAGAAAAATCGATACCATGCTCGAACAATTCGATATTTCGAGAAAATTTCAAAAAGTAGTTTCAGTGACTTAGACGTTAAGAGTAGTGACTTAGAGTAATTAAAGTGAGATTTGCACATTTCGGTCGTCTCGAAAAATGCAGTAAGTTAACAGGTTGATTGAATAATCAGATGCTTTGACATTTTTCGCTCAAAAACTACCAAGGTATGATAGTAGTGGCAAAAAAACATCCAACAGCAGACCGATGGATGATTAGAAAACGATTACCTTGTTTGTGTCAAGGGCCTCACCGTCGACTGGACATCTTGATGGTTGAATCCTGTGAAAATTAAAGAAAAATATGTTTAAAGCAATGCATCACAATATAGTTTTTTAATTTTGAAGGTTTTCCATTAGTCAAAATAACCGATTCAGAAATCAAACATTTCTAAAACGAAAACCAATATGACTTTGATGTCCCAATGGAAAGCAAAATATTTTATGCCTTGCATATGCCGTTTACACGATGGCTAGGAAAAAGCACATCTACAAATATCTAAAAACATCAAAGCCAATTTGCGATTAAAATGATGAAATTAAGTATGACCACAATCCCATCAAAGTTTATCTTTTGATCATTTCATCTGACCATATACCCAGCAGAGGTGCGTAAAACAGAAGGCTTTTTTTAGTTTTCAAAGTTGCTGACAAAATAATCTCTTGGAGTATCGAAATCCTTACCAACCATGTCTTTTGCTTTTGGACCTTGAAAAACGACTTGCTGAAGGCCTCGATGAAGACATTGTTAGTTCAGAAACATAAATGGCTCCTTGAAGCAAGGTCTTCTCAATTCGTATCGGTGAGTTCAATAAAAGAAACACCTCTGTAATGCGACAATCTTCAAAGACACGAAATCACGATAACCACAACAATCTTTCTCATCCAAACACCTTAGAGCACAATCTCACACATTTAAATGTAATGGAACTTGAAAGTCGTCAGTAAAGTTTTTCAAAATACGGAAGGAAGTGAACTATTAGCAGATCTTATTAGTACCTTTCCCTATTCTTTTAGAAAGAGATTAGACGACAATCTGTCATCACAACAAAAGGGAAATGAACTATTTTGATCAACAAATCAAATGAACAATTCATCCAGCGATATTTATGGACTCCAACCTCGACGACCGGATGACTGGAGATCAAAAACAGTTGTCTCAAGTGGCTTTATTAAATAATTTGATCAAAATTCAAATACAAAGTTTTACTGATTACAAGCGTTTAGAAAGAAATCAGCTATTTTGCTTTAAGACTAGGAGAAATAAGTTTGAATACTTTTGGTATCAAAGTTTCTAAAGTTTAGTATATTTGATATTTCCACAACCTCCCTCGACTTTCATCACCTTTATCACGCAACGGACTTAGCGTCACTACTCTAATGAGGAAGTTTTTCACGGAAAAGTGTAGGAGTTTTGAAAAGTGAAGTGATATTCCGATTTCACATTTACTAAGCCACTACCAATGCTAGTTCACACAATCACTCGAATATACAATAAAATATTTCCAAAAATAGGATCTAGCAAGATGTGATAATGCATTAGACACCAATGATATGGAATTTTTTCAAACTTGTAAAGATTTCTTTTTAAAGTACGTGCACTGCTTTGTGAGCTCAACCTTAGCATTGATCCAATCACAAGTCATTACAACTTGTTACTCGATTTCCACGAAAGCAAAGAAGCCAAAAAGAAAGAAGTAGAGGAGAAGTAGAGTAGTGATTCTCACCTCTTTTTAAAAACACTAAACATTCTTATCTGATCATAAGAACACACAGAAAACTTGCACAGAAAACATGCACTATGTTAGACCATCCAAGCAATGCCCAAGATCAACATTAAATGAAAATCGCCCATAACTTTTTAATTTGTTATCGAAACCTGTTTACGTCATGTTTGACATTTCCTAGGAAGTGCATCATACAGAAAACTCCACATCAAAATGACGATCATCGTCATTACATGCAAGTTTCAATCATCTTCTCGGTTGGCATTGACCAAAAACGATGAAGAGGAGGAGTAATTAATCTAAACCGCACAACCCACTAATTATTATTCTTCTTAAAGGGAGCATGTCTTGACTGAGTACGCTGGTTTAGTTCAAAGGAGAAAACAAAGAAAATTGAAAAGTGCACCAGCCAAGCAAGAAAGTTCAAAGGACGTCAGTTAGCAAATAAAATAAAAAACACGATACTGAAAAAAGTTTGTGATTGAACTTGATTTCAGGTTTTTACCACGAGATCTCTTTTAATTTGCTTGTACTATACACGGACAACTGGCAAAAGTACTTGAAAAAAGCTTACTTGTATTTTCGGTTGAATGAGTTTGATGACTTGAGCAAAGCACGTTTTCGATCAATGATGCTTCTCATGTTTATGAACAAAGCATCGAGTATAAGCGTACTCAAGGATGAAATCTCTCACACACTTTCTCATTAAGACAAACAGGTCGAAACAAACTCACTGATAAACATCAATGTTATCAACCATACAATCTTATAGTAAAACCATAGGATTTGCTTATCCTAATTTTCGTTATAAAATTAGAAGTAGAAACAATCAAGCTTGTTCATCAATCACATTTTGTAACTATATTGAATAATCTGATTTGAAATCATTTTAAAGAATTATCGTTTTTATCCACGACGACTAAAGGATTTCGTCAAAATCTGATAATGAGTCCTTAGGAGGTTGGCCCAAAACTAAAATTTGTTTTTTCTTTCCATCTAAATGAAAAAACCACTCCGACCACAAATCAAAATGTATGGCAAAATTTCATAAAATAGGGCCAAAGTAGCCCATGGATACT
Organism: Clytia hemisphaerica; assembly: GCF_902728285.1. Lineage (NCBI taxonomy): Eukaryota > Metazoa > Cnidaria > Hydrozoa > Leptothecata > Clytiidae > Clytia > Clytia hemisphaerica. The sequence goes on along the minus strand of NW_027104114.1, from coordinate 484,028 downwards.
AGACTTTAACTTACTGTAAAACATTTTGCAAGCAACATTGGCAAAATCGATGGCCACATTTGGTCTGTAAGATGGGACTTCTAAAGATCTTCAGACAGACTGGACAGTTGAACAAGCCATCGTAAAAACTTGCACGCTTCAGATTGTTTTCACCCATTTGAAGAGATAAAGATGACATCTTTTATTTCTTGTTTTAGCTGAAAAAAGAAAAGCTAAAAGAATATTGGCATGAAAATGTTTAACCTGTTAAATTACTATGACATGCGACACAACCAGATAATATACAAAACAGGTCAAAAACCAATAGTAATAAATGTTCCAAAACTAAACAAAAAATTCTGATCTATAATGTACTCTAAACTAATATCACAAAGATTTAACAGTTTTTGAAAAGAAGTCAGAAATGCTTTTTTATCAAAAGGTCATGTATATATTTACAACCAATTTTCATCTCAAAACAACAGATTTACAGAAATATGAGCACAGTGGGGTATGAGGTTATAAAACGCAGCGGCGAGTGATAACAGCAACGTACGTTGGCAATAACAAACTATAAAAGCCTTCATATTAAGCACATATTCAATAGGTTTTCGTTGGTTATTGAGATTTATTAACCCGAGGCGATGTAATAAATCCAATAACCAACGAAAACCTATTAAGTATATAATTTATTATATACCTAGGAGCAAAAACAAAACATGAATTATGTAAATAGTAGAACGATTCACATCCACAAAACACTTCCATAATCGAACGTTCGAATGTTTTTCTATTTTGATGATTTCATTAATTACTTTGAGTCATGAAACCTATTCATGAAATCGACAATAGATCTATTTCAATCATTTTCTTTGATAAACAACAAGAGCGATAAAAATCAAACTTTGAAAAACTTAAAAGTCACTTTACTCTGACACCAATTCTAGTTTGTTTTGGATGGAAGCTGGAGTCTAGATTGCCTACCAACTCTTATACATTTAAATTAGTTTTTAAGTTCAAGACACAAGAAATTTTGTTTGAAACCTTTTTCTCCAAAGAAAGACCCGGAATTTTCGAAATGTATTTCAAGACATTTGAATGGAAAAATCGCTGTATTTCTACATGGTTGTTAAGTAGTAAGAACATATGTTTGAATAGCAATCAGCATCATCTTATATATTAGACAAGAATTAGATTGAAATACAACGTTTTGCGACCCCTTGAGAAACTATTTTTCCAATTTTAGTTTTAGCTTTTCCAAAATTACCACATTTTATGACCCTTTACAAGTACCAGAAAAGCAATCAAAGAAGAAACTGTTGAGAAAGCACACCAATTAATATGGCTAAAAAGAGATGATGTTGCTTGGCTAAACACAATCAACCAGCGTCAGTGATGAGGCTGGTGGTTTGCAGTTCAGAAGAGGTAGTCCCACAAACGTTGCGCATTCTCTTCTGATGATACATGAAGTGTCAGTCCTTTAAAAGTTGCTAGTTAGCTGGTTACAGGTTTCCAAAGATTCTGTCTACAAGAGTTCACACCTGAATACGAATAGCATAATCTGTATCAATCTTTTTTAGTTGCGCTAGTGTCTATGGTAAGATTTTTGTTTTAAAATTTTGAGTCTGGATAACCTGGCTATGAAATAAGATGCAATATGAGCAGTCAGTTTAGTTTCAAACAAAAGTTAATTTCTACAAAAAAGTTCAAGATAGCTAACTCGAAAACTGATGTTCAAAAAAAACTCCGAGTTAGCTAACTCATAAAAAATATTTTTGTGAAAGAAAAACAAGCTAACTTGAAAACTTTTTGTGAAAAAGAAAATTCCAGCTAATTTCAACTCGAAAATTCTTTTATGAAAATTAAAAATCTAGTTAGAGTTAAGTGACGTCATAATTTGCCCTTTTATAAAACGTCATAATTTAGCTAATTTGACAACCTCGTTTCCTGTGTATTATCAGCTTTCTTATTGTTTACTGATAGCGCTAGATAATACCTGGCATTGGCTGGTTTTCTAACGTGTAATATTACGTAATCCAAAAACAAAACGTCAGATTTAATTTTTTCTTCGTTTTTGAAGCCGTTGCATTGCGGTGTAACTTTGTAACGTCAGAATTTTTTTTGAGGTATTGTTTTGAGAAGTTCCCCCTCTAAGAGGGGGATGCAACGGTCCGACCTCGTGCCTGTGTATCCTAGGCTTTATTTACGCTACTGATTGGCCCAGAGAATACCCTGGTGTTGGCTGATGCGAGTTCCCCCTCTCAGAGAGGGAACTTCTCGAAACAATACGTCATAAAAAATTTTGACGTTGCAAAGTTACACTACAATGCAATGGTTTCAAAATCCAGGAACAAATGAAATCTGACGTTTTGTTTTTGAATTACGTAATCTTACGCGTTCGAAAACCAGCCAATGCCAGGGTATTATCTAGCGCTATCAGTAAACAATAAGAAAGCTGATAATACACAGGAAACAAGGTTGGTGACGGTCTTTCGAATAACTAATTACTCCACAGCAGTTACCTAGAGACATGATAATTTATCATGTTTTTATTGGGTGAGGGAAAGTAATGGGCTCTTCCAGTTAAAGTTTGTTACAGGGGGTGGACGACAGCGGAATTCCGAGACAAAATATTTTTTGAAATTCTTGGATGTCCAATACAAAAGTAATTAAAACTTTCCAATACAAAATCAATTTTTTGGTGGAAAAATCTGGAATTTCCGATACTTTTTTCAAACTTTAGACAAATTATGTGGAATTTCCGAAGCACTTTGAAAAATTGACTGGATTTCCGAGTGCTTTTTTTATCTGAAAATTCCTGTCGTCCACTCCCTTTTATATGAATTTTTTTCTGGAAGAGCCGGTTGAAAAAATTGCTTCTAATTTTTTCAACAATAAAATGCTAAATCAGCAGAAAAGTAAAGTTGATTTTATTATTGAACACGTGGTATTTGACACCCTCGCAATAAATAGGAGCACTGTGCCTCATTCAGTTTTGTTTTCAACTGGTTTTTTGTCGGAAATACAGATAGCAAAATCGAGTCATATGTAAACAAACTTACAACGGGGGTTTTGCATTTTATTTCTGGCTGTGTTTCGGCATTGATGCTTTTAGAACTTTTCATGTTATTGAGCAACGAAAAATTGAAAAAATCACTTTTAAAAATCTGAAAAACCTTTTCCTTGATGCAATTTACAATTTTCAAACACTAATAAGGACAACATATTTTGCAGATGAAAAAATTGCCGTTTTCGGCAATAATTGCCAAAAAGAGCGATAATTACCGCTTTTATCTTAAACACCCAACTGTCAACTGCCAATGTATGTGGAGTAATTAGTTATTAAAAAGACTGTCACGTTGGCCAAAGCATCTATTGCAAAGTTTCTCCTTATTTCCTTCCTCCGTATTTTTATATGTAGTAAGATCTCGAGTAAGGGCCGAGTTTACTTTCGTTTTGAGTGGCTTCATTTTCGATTTCAAGCCAATATCTTAGCAACGGAGTGCTTGCCCATAGTTACAGGGGTTTGTGCAAAAAACTAAACATAGAAAATTCTCCAAATCCCCCATTTCGATAAATGTAATGAAAAATGAAACTTTTTTGCACCTATTCTTCAAAATGAAAATATTTTAGACTTTAAGTTCTTCTTTTATTCAATGATTTTTTACGGCACTTTGTTAGGGTGGACAGGCCAAAATTTTTCCCTCAATTTTTAGAAACCAAGCTAATTTTATTTGAAAGTCCTTACCTTTGTGAGAAAAATTAGGGGTCGTTTATTAGAATTGGTTAAGTATATATTCCCAAAGTTATTCCATTTTCAAAACACAAAAAAATCACCTTTTCAAAAAATTGCCTCCTTACACCACGCCAAATAATTTTCGGAAGCACCAAAATCGCGCCAAGAATGGCGGTCTGAAAATCGGCCCGATGACTGTTAAACTTTAGCTTATCGCTAATGAGCTGGAAATAATAGCTAAAAACAAATTTCACCAATAGAAAGCTGAAATCCTTAGCTTTCAGATGGTGTATGGTGCTTAAATGGAAAAATCCGCAATCTTGTTAAAAAATCGCAATTTCTTCTATTTATCGAAATTCCAGACGGCCTGTAGATTTTCAAATAAAGCATATTGTGATGGATTGTAGCCTAATCTTACCCTGGGTTTACTAAAAAACCGCAATTGAAAAGATGAACCAGCTTAATTACGACTAGCCTAAATAGCGACAGCCATTTGTTTCCATGTGGGTCGAGAATTTTCCGGTGCCGTGGTCAGCGCTAAGTCTTGTTTTCACCTTGACGTCGAAAGGAAATAGGGTATCTGGATGGATGCAGTTTTTTTTACTTGTTTCCCTGATAATTCCTGATTGATTTAAAAAAAGGATGAACAGATTTGGATGCCCGCTTCAATTCTTAGATAATGAATAAGAGAGGTGTGCTTAGCTAAGCTGTGTTCGCGGGCGATAAATTTATGTTTACTTATCTTGTATATTTTAGTGGTATTTATCCAATGAAAAGGATGTTGACAAAATATGCACGGCGCTGACAAAATATGCACGGCATTGATTATGACATCATTAAATATGTCAATGTCGATTCAACGCCCGTTAATAATAATAATTCGTAGATAGTTCTTTTTATCTTGAAATTTAGAAATACGAGAAAAAAAAATCAAATTTAATATTTGTTCCCTATCTAGATTATATTAGCGTTAGAATACGGTAAATTTTCATGAAAAATATTTCGCGATGGTGGTACGCCCAATCACGCCCACGGGAAAGTTCCAATTTTTAATTATCGGGAAATCGGGGAAACCGGTTCACAACGTGGATAAAAAACGTACGGAATGAAACCTGACAAAAGGTTTTCAACCAGATTTATTCAGATAAAGCTATAAGAGGTTCATTACTTGTGGGTCTTAAAACCTACATAAGCAAAAACGAAAGTTGGGAAGGAAAGAGTAAACGCAAGACAGAAGGTTTGATTGTGTTGATCAGGTATGTTTTTATTCTATCCAAACTAATGTTAAAAAAGACCAAAGAGGTCCTGACTGAATATAGCTAAACCACCAAAACTAAAAAAAATCAAGAACCACCAAAAACGTGTATCTTAAGGAGAAAAATTTCAGGACATGGACAAAGTATATCCTTGGCCGCATTTCGTTGAGAGACGAATACACATTACACATTGGATTAAAAGGAATTGAAATAATAACTCACCTGCTCCAGCATGATCTGATGTGTGATGATTTCCATCCCCTTTGACTCACCCACGTGCTAAGGCAAATTCGTGGCCTCTGAAGCTGATAGCTTTGTCTACCATTTTAACTTCAAACAATCCCTCACGAAAACTTTGATATTGCTTCACAAATGTGTCTATATTTTTATTTTGTATACTTTCGTTTTCATTTCTCAAAAAAAAAAACAGGGGGTACCCGATTCCGGAATCTCGCCAATTTTTTACTCTCATTTTCGTCAAACCGCGTCTAAAAAAGGACCAAAATTCCGCCACCAAAAATCCCTTTGAAATTCAAGATGTCATTCCACGAACTTCGAATATCTTTTTGCCGATTCCGAAATTATCTGGCACCGGTGAAATTTTCAACCGACACGTTAAAGCTCTGAAGGTCGGGAAAATTTTCAACATCTGGAAGGTTTAGATTATGGAATTTTGCAAGACTGCGTCAAGGATTTTGCAGCGGGAGGTCTGGTAACCCAGTCCTCGTTTTCGGGGATTGGCGGGTCCAACCGGATTTTTTTAAGGGTTTACGTGAAAGGGCTGTTGAACCTGACTGGGGATGCGGCACATCAATAAAGGCCGACTTATCATGCGTCTCCGATGGGAAATTGGCCCACTACCTTTAGAGCTTTAGCGGCAGCCAATCTGCCATCGGAATATCAGATAAATTCCGAAATATACCTCTTGGGAATACCTTAGTAACAGCGTCAAAAATTTGACATCTAACCATCTCAAGTCTTTAATTTAATGTGATAACAAAGATAGAGATGAGAATCGTACCCAAGAAAACATTTTTTACGCAAACATTCACAAAATTAAAGGGATTCACCGGCCAATCCATTTGAACAATTTTTGCAAATTAGCCTATTTTCAAAGGATTTGTATTTTTTTTACATGATTTTCTCTACGTCATTGCAGTAATCAATTTTGAGCACTCTTTGAGAATCGAGATTATAAGATTTGCAAAGGCAACAACAATAGAATAGGAAAGAGTTCTTGAATTCCCAATTCGATTGAATGCTAATAGTCGATTTTTTTCCAAAGTCTTTCTGGGACAGGTTTGCACATTTTCCCTTTAAATTGAATAGAACGAGGAATAGAAAATAGCATGTAACAAATGCTGGAATCCTATGAAATAGGATCATTCAAGGGACTACAAGGAGGCATGTAAATCATAACCAGATTAACCCCAAAGATTTTCTCAGGGGGAGGAGATTCTACCATCTCGTTTGTTATTGATATAGCCATTGAAATTGGTTCTCTATCATGAAAAAAAACTTCTAGGAATAAGAAAAAAATCTTGAATCGAACGAGGCGCGAAAAACCCGAGCTACAATACAAAAAATGTGACGTCATATAAATTGTGACGTCATAAGAGGGGGTTTTAACTCTAACTCCTTTTTACTGCTACCGTTTTTTAACTAATATTTTCTTAGATTCGGTTTTGAGTGACTCCAAAAGTTGTCAATACCTACCATGTGTCAAAGTTTGAAATCTCCCCATCTCCCCCAGCGAACTGCGTAATTTGAAGTTCAGTGTCTTTATCCACATGCGTCACAATGAGTTGGTGAACATTACCGCAAACTTAACGTCTATAGTTTGCAAAGACGTGGAGAAGGAACCAGTTCTCCAAAATTGATTTGACATTGATCTTCTTGATCTCCGGACTGATATCTCACTGAGAGGATTTTAGCAGCGACGATAGAAGGCATTTCTTGACGTGTGGGTGTTTTCCCCCTTTGCTAGAAGTTATTGCAGCCAAAATCTTTCTAGTGTGACGAGGCTCATGGAGAAAAATAAGAAGCGAAAATGGTCAACCGCATTCTAGAACAGGAGAATAGGACATTCACCCCACTGGTTTTCTCTTCAAATGGTGGCTTGAGCAAAGAGACCAAACGATTTTACGCTCGCCTAAGTGAACTGTTGTGTGAAAAAAATAAATGTGAATTTTCAGATACTTATTTTTATGTAAAGAGAAAAATTTCATTTAGTTTGATTCAGTCAGCTGTGGTGTGTTTGAGAGGTTCTAGGTCATGGAGGCACCAGAGACACTTTCAATAACACGACAGCAGATGCTGAAATCACAAATTTGATTTGTAACATCTAATTTAGTTTGATTGCTGTTGGACGCAGAACATCTGCGTTTTTTTGGGTATCTTTTTGGTTTGTTCTTTTTATTTCGCGTTTTTTAGGCTTTTTATTGCTTTCTTTCACAGGTCTTGGTCCTTGCTATTTTCTCATTTTTGGGATAATTTATGTATTTTATATATAACTAATGTAATGTATTCAGTGTTATACAATATATCAAAATAGCTTCTTAAAGTTTGAATATAACAGGAAAGGTAGTTCCGAAGTTACGACCATTTTAAAATGTTCATGTTTAGGCAATTTGAGCTGGTTTTTTGTGATGGTTAACAGTAGATAAGGGATGATAAGACCTGATTTAGACAACCAACGACCCTAACAAAAGATTGCACATCCACTCTAATAAGATCATATTAAAAGTCAAAAAGTTTCAAATTGCTTCGAAAGTTCGTTATCGCAAAGACTTGTTATCGAGATATACAGAATAAAACAGCAGCGTGGTGATCACTTCATAATGGTCAAGGCAAAAATATGTAATAGTTATCGGACAGTTGCGAGTACAATATGAGAAATATTTTACGAGTTCCGAGATTTTTCCGTACAATATTTTCCGAGCCTTTAGGCGAGGAAAATATACGGAAAATCTGGAACGAGTAAAATACTTCCATATTGTACGAGCGAAGGTCTGATAACTGGTTTATCGGTGACCCAAAAAATGCAATTTTTGTGTTGAAAAAAAGCGCAGGGCAATTTTGTAGCAAAGTGACGTTAGATTGCTGCTACCGTACAATGCAACAACATCTTTTCGTTAATTTATATTTTTACATGTAAAATACAAGATATATTGTACTCTTTTTAACCAATCAGATTGCAGATATTTTTTGGATCGCCGATAAAAGAAAATTATCTTAAGGACAAACAAAATATCTGATTATTATCATAGCATACACTATGGAAATCTTTAAACTAGTCATAGCTTTCACTAAATGCCCCCACATAAAGATCATGTCATGCACTTATAAAGCTTTAATGCTTTAAAGATTAAACATTAAAAAAAAAAATAATCAGGAATAATTGGATTGATTTAATTATTGACTGATTGGTTGATTTATTGATTGATTGAGGCGTTTGCTTGAAAAAAAATCATATTCCATTATAAAAAAATACATACTTGAAGAATTCATGCAGCTTGATAGCTTAATAAAATTTAAGGAAAAGCTGGAAAAGCCTCTCAAAAATATATTTAAAAAGTCATGGTATCATTATCTTACTGATTTTCACATCTCCTGTTTGTTTGTTTTTTCTCCTAGTTTCTTTCTTATAACGATATATGTCATGATTATTATTCACTAAATAGACCTTTTCTAATAATGTCGCAGACATCTTAGATTGTAGGCAAAATATATGGACATACGCAGTGAATAAATCCACAAGGTAACCAATCAGAAATAGCTTGTTTTTTTTTTTTCATTGGCTGCTATATTTCAACATTTCTTTATTGCTACTTTGCCTAATAAACAATAGTCAAGAGGATACTGCGTATAAAATTTATCAAAAAGTTCTGCGCCATCTTAAGTTGGGTGAAATAGAAACTCACTTATCCTAGTTAAGGCCCGGGCTACACTAGCGTACGCTGTGATTGCACTTCTCAAGCAAAATCTTTTATGTTGTTGGTCAAAAGAAAAGTAAAGGAATGCCATTGTGGTTCATTCAGACATACAGTCGAGAAAAGTTAAAATGCGCCTAAATTACTTTTCAAGTGCATAGTCCTTTTTCATGATGCAATCTTTTCTCCAAGCTGATCGCAGCGCAGACAATGAAGAGACGTGCCTTCAGGAAGCTAGACTTTTTGAGTTTATAGCTAGCGATATACTTTGCCTTTTTTATGGTGTTTCTGTATGACTGTCTGTGTACCTAGTCTAACCACCGTTAAATGCCTTCGGGAAGGTCTCTCCTAACTTAGAAAGCCAGAATTTGGAGCTATTTCACCAAACCACTGGAGCGTAAGTTATTTAGGCTATCACAACTGCATGAAAAAGTTTAACGTGTGCATGTAAAGTTTAACGAGTAAAAAATTATTTTGAAGACCAAAAGAAAAAGTCAACCACGTTTGGATTCAACTTTACATTATGCGTACATTCATCTTTTTTGTACTTTGCCGGTTGTTTTACTAAGTTAAGAAGGACTTTCTCGAGTTACGACCATATGATGGTATTTAAAGCTCAAGAAGCCCTATAAACAATAAAGGTAGTTATCAATAAAATGACAGAAAAAATTAATTAGAGTTTGAACAAAAATATCAAATGTACATTTGAAAACTTAAGCAAATTTCTTTAAAGATTCTGGAAAAAGAATTGAAATCATTGCTGAAGTGAACTTCTGACTAAATTACAGTAGTTAGTATTCAGGAGTTTCAAAGACAAGAAACAAAATTTGACATAAAAAACACTTTTTCTAGTCAATGAATCAGCTCATCATCATCATCATAACCAGTCTGCCATTTTGTTTGTTTTGATTTGCACAAGTAATATTGTAGTTTGTGTTATATCATACACTGTTTTGATTTGCATTTATAACACTCGCTTCAGCTTTTCAAACCTAAATCTAAACTAAAATTGTAATATGTAATAATGATAATACCATATAACGTAATATGAAAATATGTATACTACCGTCTCGGAAAAAAACCGAACATTTACGGAAGAGACTAACTACGGGGATGCTTCGGCGACAAAACAAACGCGCAACAAAATTTCGAGATTCCAGTCCAATATCTATGCGTGAAACTATAAGTGCCTCCTCGTCGCTACGCTCCTGCGGGGGCAAAAAATACACAGATGTCCATATTACTTACAGGCTCTTATTTAAAAATACAATGATGATCTTACCCTACTTCTCATGCCAGGACAAAAATATCCAGTACACTCACTACTTCTCTTCACATAAAAATACATTCAACGTAGTACGGACGGTATAAAAGTTGAAAATAATCTCCTCAATTACATTACCAATTAAGCATTCATGTTCCAATTAGGAAAGCCAATTAAATTGATAATTAATCCATTGCAAAAGGGAGCACTGATAGGCTGCTTTGAAGTTCCTTTAATTTGTTTATTTTTCTAAGTCGTTTTTTAATGTTTAAATTAACAAATAAAAATTTACGATGATTTTCATGAGAAACTTTACCGATAAATTTTTAGGCCTTTTTTATTTCCTTTTTTTACTAACCACGCGTTTGTTTATAAGAACATCAAAAGTTTTTGAAGCCTTTTGATGTTCTTAACTTTCTGAGTTTGAAGCCTAACAATGTTCTTAACATGTTCTTATTTTCACTACGTATGAGTGTTTTTGTCAATTTTTCTAAGAAAATAAGTGTTTTAGGGTCCACATAACCTTAAAATGTTCTTAGCTTATTCTAAATATTTTGGTCATCGAAGCCTTATGTTGTTATACCGTTTGATCTTATAAAAAACGTGTACCGAAAGATTCAAATATGAAAATATGATCAAAACTTTGATCAAAAATCTTCAGTCTACAAAAGTACTTTGAAGCCTCTCGATTTCTGATATGCAATTATTTTCTATAAAAAATCACTGCATTGAAAGTTAAAGACCTTAAAAGGTCAACCAACACCCAACGAGTGAGTGAGTAAATACTGTTAACTGCAATCATGGTGAAGATATATTGAGAATTTAGTTTATTTCCTCGTTTTTCGAAACTTGGAGTTTGGGCGAGTCACTTTTGGGCTAATTGATAACTTTATTCGAGTATTTCAATTCGGGAGGGGTTTATAGACTTCCAGGCTATATTCTGAGCCCTATTGGTCCATTTTTGAACTTTTGGATCCTGAGATCCTAAGCTCCTAAGTCTTAAAACTCAGAGTTAAATCTTTACTCTTCCAACCTAATTTAGAGCGCTTCCAAATCATTTGTGGTAATAAGATTTCGTCGGAATTTCCCTTTTTTCTCAAATTTTATGACCATGATTGTACATCATATACGTTACATATTCCATGCCGGGCTCTTTAAAAATTTAAGTCAAAGGAAGTGCATCATATAATTTTTCATTTTTTTACCCTAAAGATTTCAAAAGTAGATTAAAAGTAGATATAGCCCTGATAGAAGGGTATGAAATGCAAAATGGTAATATGTTTCTGTTTTGAAATTTATAAAATCTATCATTTAAAAGAAATTTGATAATCAAAGAAGTTTCAAAATATTGACAATGTTCACTAACTGTATGTTCCCATTATTCCATGCAACTTTATATCGGGTTGTAAACCATTAGCTTCTTAAATGTTTATCAATGAACCAGAATTTTGAGTATGTACTAACTACCGAAAACTGTTTCATACTCAGACGTATATCTCATGTCATGACCATTTGTGTTCCTTTCTAAGACTCTGACCATGCACTCGTGTTGTGAAACCGGCCAATCAACATCCTCCCCTGAATAATTAACACTCTCTCACGTTGATGAAGACTCATTTGAGTTTAACAATTCATCAGGGTCAACCAACGAATGACTTTGTTCCAAATGCTGATGCGGAGTGTCGCAAATGAACTTCCAATGTTCCGCTGCACTCTTTTGTGGTGACGAAATACTGAATATCACGTGACCTAGAATCTCATCTCTCCCTACGATCCCTGCCTTGTGTATTAAGGAGATAACGAGCGAGTAACGTGATAAAGGACAATTAGCGTCTATGTTTACGTCAAATTCCACCATTTCTTTAAAGACGGGATCACGGCTGTTTCGCTTGACCACGATGTCTTTTTTGTCTACTGAATCTTCTTTAAAAAGTTGAACGGTGGCGTATGTACCTTTGAATGAAGGTTGAGAAGTTAAGTTACTCGTAAGTTGGTAACCTTAATGTTCTAATCTTACTTTTTTATAGTAATGTCATCCCTTCCAAAACACAAATCTGGATAAATGATCAAGAGAAAACGAAGCTTTGGACCTAGTAGATTTTAAATTTTGATTTGTTTTAACTTTGTTTATGTATGATAAACGGTTGATGGCGAATGCGATAAAAGGACAAGTCAACTTAAGGTGACCTACGTCATCCGAAGGTTTTGGGTGATTAAATACTTACTTGGTTGTCCGCCCATCCCGATTCGTGGCAAGTTACACGCCTTTTGAACGGTAACTTCCAATTTGTTATATGTGGCTTGGTGACACAACAATATGCTCACTGATGCTAACGAACTCTGAAACGCAAAATAGATTGAAATCATTTTAACAGAGTTTATTTCATCATGACTTTGCAATCTCTCTGACTAAAACTGTGGTCAATTCTTTCACCTCTTTATCAATGTCATCCAGTTCTGAAAGAAGCCTTCAAACCAATAACATTAATTGAGGAAAGAGGTGTTTGCCACAATCTTCAGTAAGTAGATATTGAAGATTTTTAGCTAAAACTCTATATTATTCATTCTTACATCACTAACATACAGCCTTGAGCATACAGATGATGATTGTGNTTCTAGCATATTATCTTCGTGAAAATATCTGGTCGTGAATTTAATTTTCCCTGACTTCTTATACGTTCGTTTTAAAGGCGTGTTATCGGATCCACATTGTCGGCGATCTACGACGCGTCTTTTGACGCCAGTGCCAACGCTAGGGCAATCAACGACATCGGGAAGGGAATGGACACTAGATCCATCATTGCTGTTCCTGTCAACGTTGAGAAAGGTATCGTTGTTAATTTCCAAATCTCTTATAAACATATCTTCTGTGATTGAAACTCTTGATGACGGTGGTGCTGTAAAGATGTGGAAAATTTGTTTTGTTTTAAATGATAATTCTTGATCTTTCCGGTTGAAGATATTTAAAGATGTCTATGTTTCCTTTCCTTTCAGAGAATCAAACTTTTTTAAAGAGACCTCAAGTTTTTTCTTGATTAGTTTTTAGATGTTCAGTTTAGGCTTGAGCTAAGTATTTAACTCAAATTTATGTTGATTAATTAGTACGACATTGTAAAATATAAGAAGAAGAATTAATGCCCTACCTTGTTTACCCTGTAGCGCTAAAACATTGATCACGGCCGTACTGATCCTCCGTTGTGTTTTATCAAATTTGGGCGCTGCCTCCGCAAACACGTCATGATCTCCGTGGATGTCAGCAGGAAGGGTTGATTCCACCAGCTGGTTCTCTTTGTCCCCTATGGAACTGTGTGACACCCTGGAGTTCTTCTTACGCCGACCTCCTATGGTATGTCCGGAATGGAAACTTTGTGTGTCTAAGACGGTGACTGAGGACTTTTTTCGCTTCTGAGAAGAAAATTGACTCAAAGACATGAATAATGACCATGTTTTCTTGGTTAGGAGTTTTCTTGCATTTTGAATATGAAACACATGCCAGAGTAAGTTTGCTTGAGGTTATAGGAGAATGGAGAGCTGGATTACTCTATCATCGTATCTCAGAAGTAAAGCTAGTGATATAATGTTCTTTCTGATCTCCAATTCTCGGTCAATAAGAGGTTTCTTAGGATTGCGATGGCGTGCTTAGCCATATTCACAGCGGCACAAAGAACAAAATTTAAAAAATTTAAAAGGTAATTTGTGCTCTTTATCTTGGTTTCACATTCTTGATAAAAAATTCACGTTCGAAGACCTACCTCATTTAAAGGACCTTCTCTCAAACCGAAATTTGGAACTTGTCTTCTCACAGGACGCGTATAATAGGGAACCTCAAAACCACTTTCTGAGCCTCCTTTGAACTTCTTGAAATCTTCAGTCTCCTTTTCCTCGGTTAGTAGTGTGAAACGGGTTGTCCGAACCAAAAGATATTTTCGGACAGCATAGACAAAGACAATTAGGAGAAAACCTAAAACTACACCCACTCCTATGAGTATGCCTGAAAGAAGAGGAGATATATTTTATATAGCCTCAAGGACCGTAAGACACTCTATTTCAGTTTTTTCAAAACAGTATAAACTTTTTCCATATAAACATATCATATTTGTGCTCAAACGACGCGTATTCATCATGTTGTCTTGGATCAGCCCTGTAAAATGATACAAAATGCCTTCATCTCGTAAAATTTAAGAAAATCCCTAAAAATCCGCTATTTCGATGACGTTGCGGTTGTTGAGGCGTTGATTTAAATACAACTTCATCTTTCTTGGGAATTCCATTTGCTAGACGGATCGGGGGTAGCTTAATTGTGTGCTTTCCTAGACCATTCTTTTGGAAAACACAAATTTAATTTGTATGTCTCAACCAAAGGTATCGTTTACTCTACCTAATGGACTACTGGAGGAAATTTCTGGCATGAAAAGTTGGATATACTTGAGGTAATCAATCCCTGTATATCCTTACTATTGAAATGTGTACATTTTAATTTTTCAATAACAGATTGATTATTGTGAATATGTATAGGTGCTAATAATTATCGTATTGATTAGATGTCATTTACCGCAAAATTGACAGAAAAGCGATTTTTAACGATTTCTAAGTACTTTCCGCGTTCAAGGGAACACAAAAAGATTTACCAGCTCCTAATGATGCAATTTAATGTAAAACTTTTGCAAAAAGCAGAGATTAAATTCATCAATCAGGAAAACGCTTATGATTCTGGAAGTCTTTAAAATATCTTTAAGTGGTTGTTAATTATATTCATTCGCTATTTGTATGAGGTTAATGGCGAAAGATCAAAACAAATACCGAATTCCTACTTAAGGACTTCCTTATCGTCCAATAATTTCTTTTAGCATTACCCGTAATGATAAGACCTTAGTTTTAAAACGAAATATTGTTCGGACTCAGAGTTTAAAACTGTTAAACTTTTATAAATATAAGTTTTAGGACGAGAAAGAAATGTTCTAAGCACTAAATCCAACAAGACCACTTGAACCACCCACAATGTCTCGAAAAACAATTAGGGTTTTTTAACCTTGATTCTTTCTTGAGTCAGGTTCAAAAATCGACTAAAAAGTATTTTCAATATCGCTTTCGAGAAAATTATTGATAATGCTTCAAACTTGAAAAATCACCAATATTTCTTACGTACCGGTAAGCAGTTCCATGTCACTTTGTTGTTCCAAATCTACCACCAATCATTTTTGATACCTTTATACTATAATGTTTCTTTAATGATTGTTTGTATGTATATTCTGTCAAACATTACAAGCTAAAAGTAAACACCACTAAATGTTATCATAGTTATCTGAGATTCTTCTCGATGTTTACTCTAAACTCTACTTTTTCCCTACTTCATTGAATAACTTTCAACTTTCAAGAAGATTCAAGTTATATTTCCAAAGCGAAATGAGTTGATAATTGTTGCTCCTACCAAGAAAAGTTGTATTACCAACATTCACACAGCTTTCTCTAAGTCGAGAATTAGATCATATTCATAGTATCGAGGAGATGATCTGGATAATCGCGCATTTTAGTTTCATGAGATCGAAGGTAATTTCACGTCACATAATTTTGTCACGACCAAATCCGAATGTTATGGACGTGTTACAACAAAATAAAAAATAAATTCATCGAGAGAAACATTGAAATTTTATTTTAAGATCTTGTTATGAATGTTTCCAGATACCCAAAGGTGACCAACCGACAAAATACTATAATTCAACCTTAACGGTCTGGTACCCCTTAAAATCAAGTTCATTTTCTCACAACGGTTCATGACGAAATTCTAAAAGCTTTCATTAATTTAACATCGGATGGTAATTCATGAATGAAATTCTTACAGGAAAAACGGAGAGACTTTTTAAGTAGGTGAGAAAAAATACTTGAAATATTAAAGATAATATTGCATCGTTTTGATGTCTTAAGCAAAACATTTATCGTAAGTGCACCCTGGCTACTAAATGTAGTTTATCGGCTAGTCAGACAATCATGTAGAAATGTTATTCATTTACAAATTTACATAACTTTTAACTTTATTTATCCGACAAAAAGAAATATGTAAAACGGAATAATATTTCTCCTTCACCAAACAACTTTTTCTCCACTTTGTTGCAATCATTTCTTATCCATTAACATATGCTGCTAAAGTCTTCCTCCATCTTGAAAAACTTTTTTATTTTTATCATTAAGTTTGATCATCTCTCATTAAACTTTTTATAAACACTCTCCAACACCCTAATAATCTCATATCGTTCCATTCTTCTAGAACTACACATGTCAACATTTAAAGCTCGAGGAGAATGGGTTTTAGTTTACCGGGAAGATGAATGTCTGATATCGTTAATTCATTTAGTAGACAGAGAATTTGACGTAAATCTTCCTGGTAAACTCTGACCCAGTCTTTGCCTGTTTTAAGAATTTCTGGGTGTATTATACCGAAAAAAATAGATTTCATCAATTTATTAATCAACACTCTAAGAACACATGAACGAACACACCAACCAACCAACGAGGTCGATACAAAATGTTTCATTTGATTGGACTTCCTCATGGTCTTGATATGATTATTAAAAAAACTTCATAATTACCACATCTCCTAATTAATGACATAAAATCAATCATCGGTTACCATGACTACATATCAATTAACGAATGTTTATTGCCTGGTCTTCCTTGTGCCGACTTTCTTCACGAGCGGATAATTTGTTCGCTTGAAAACGTGTTGAATATATTACCATGTTCACTTGATCACCCACCTTTGGACTCTTACTTAATTGGAACAAACTGATGCATGCTCATTTCCAGACGTAACCTCTTTGTGTGTGGTTTCATGGCTGCTTACCTTCTTTAACAAACCCTAACTATTATTTAAATATTTTTTTGTCAATTTATCGCTTCAAACCCTAATAATAAGGCCTTTAATAAAAATTGTGTATCAAAAAGGCATATTCAATTGTACATTTCCTCGAAATTCTTAATAGCATTATGAAAAATTCTTAAAAAGTACTACAATACTAATCTCCCCCTCAACCTTCACCACATTATCAACTTTGTAAAATGATTCGTGTTTTGTAACAGGAATTTAAAATCACTTTCGTTTCCTCCTTTTTTGTTATTTATTTCAGATACTTATTTCTTTTAAAGTATTTGAAGTTATGTGTAGAGATTTCCTTACGCTATACCTCCGTGTTTTGAATGTACTGACCTTAGCGACTGCGACGGGGATGTACCGCTAGAGAACTCGATTATGTTAAAAAATTTATCTGTTAAAAAAAATCTTTTTAGCAAGAATTGCCCTTTCAGATGAACAAGTTGACTCTGTTGAAAATAATATATTCTTATCAGTAGATTGTATGAAAACGGAACCCACAATCCAGGGACAGAACAGGGACCAAATGATGGTGTCGTCACAAAAATTGACAGAATTAGGTCAGGTTGAGGGTATCGATTGTAAACACCAATCAAATCGATGAATACTCCAAGCTATTGTTTGTGCTCCTTTTTCAACAAAATAATAGAAAATCATGCAAAAAATAAAGTCTCGCATTTCTAACAAGAGAGAAGAGAAAATTATGCATGATATATACAAAGTCTCGAAATTTTATTTTCCTTTAGCCATGCTTAAAAATGAAATTAGTCAAGCCAAAAATTAATGATAATAGTTTTTCTGGACACATTGTATTGTATGCTATGAAGTAGTCTACATATTTTACCAATATGGATTGCTCAATCCTTCGTCAATAGATTAACTATTAAGGGGGGTTTAAAATACCGTCATACCGACAAAATTTTGGGTCAAATACCGTAATACCGTCGGTGAATGAAGCCTAATACCGATACCGATATTATATTTATGTTTTTTTTCAACAATAATGAATTTCAGTTATCAAATCTATTGTGTAGTAACAAATTAGAAACTGTACAAACAAGTCTTGTACTTTATGAGGCCAACCCTCAATTCAGGTATTCACGCACAAATTTTTGCCAATGCACGTATTCACGCGCGAAAAACACCATTTTTACGTTCACGCACCATTTTTGCTTTTACATCTTTGGTTAAACGATTGTGAACTTATTGGGCTAAATTTAACCTTTTTATGGTCTCTTTTAAACAGATAGACCTATTCTTATACCAAAGATTTTCGCAAATATAAAATTTTTTTTGCTAGTTTCGTGACCTTATTCTCGATATCGTCGACTTTTTAAGGCCTCTTTTACAGCTATTTGAGCTTTCATAAATAAAGCAATTTTAGGTCTGCCGCGCCAAAGTTACTTGCTTGTTACGGGAGGCAAATGCAAAATTAAGCCTTTTCCCCAATAATTTCTTCCTCGCAGACCCGTAAGATGTCTTTTATATTGAGAATTAATTTAAGATCGAGGGTTGGGGCCAATCATGGTCTGAGAAGCCGTAGACTGCAACACAGGCTTCATTGAGGTGGTGCTGTTGTGCAACTAAAGGACGCGAATTCTAAAGTTTAATCCCCCCCTATCGGAGGAAAGAAAATAAATGGAGAATAAGAACGCGAGCGAAGCGAGTGCGAAAATTTTTCGACAATTTTCGCTCTCCTTTGTTATTGAAAAACGGCCTTAATACGCTATTGTTAGCCAAGTATACCTTCACAATTTTTGATTTTATTCAACACTGACCATTTGTTGGCAAAAATATGGTACGGCGAGTGACCCGGTGCGACGTTCCAAGAGTTTCGCCCAAGAAAAAATTTAAGAATTAGAATGCCTAGATTGCCTGAAAACGCATCATGTGCATCATGATGTGAATTACTTTTTAATCGTTCGATGCTGCACAAGATGTTTTTAGAACTACCTACTTTTACTAATTGGCTGCGTTTAGACCAGCCTGGCATTTGTAATTGCTTGCAGTATTCTTTTGAATTCTATTGTTCCGCGCAATTGTTCGGTTTGTCAAATGCCTAATGATGCCAGCGTGTTGGCATTTCGTTGGCATTTGAAATGCCATTTTGAGCAAAGGAATCCCCTTTTCTGGCATTTCAAATCAAACAAAGGAACCAAACAAAGAGAAAAAATGACATTTTGATTTTTTAAAGTATTTGCACGTTTTTTATTCATTTCTTTCTATAGATTGTAAAATTTGCAAGATTTGCCATAGCCTAGCCCTACGGCAAAAAGTTTCAGTCTTAATGGCTGCAGTTTTTGAGAAATTCCATGCTTTTCATTGTTTGATCTGTCAGAGTTAAACTTAAGGGAATCACCTTTTCAGTAATGACTCTAAACAGACGATTCCTTAAATGCCATGACAGAAAATACAATGGAAAAGCTATTAAAATCGAATCCCTCATGAGCAAATGCCAAATTACAAATGCCAGTTGGTCTAAACGCAGCCATTATTGAAGAAGTAAATACCGCCTTTACTGGTCGTGTTCAGACCAAGGTTTAAAGCAATTAGGTCTACATGTTTCTTTTATATTCATTTTGTATTTAACGGGACGCTCCTCATTAGTTAAACCAAAGTTTAAAAAGGAATCACCCTCTGGTTTAAAAAACAATTTTTTACGATTTTGTTACAGTTTTCTGAATAGACGAAATCAGAATTCGCAAGTGAAAAGCATGCTCCTTTTGTAAATGAAGAAAAAAGAACGTTGACATAGAGACGCTCGGAGCATCTCTAGCAGTAATGACTTCAACGAACACGAATTACTGTTTTGCAGAGAGATTCCCTGAAATCTTTTTTGTTTCAAAGTATCTCAAGAGAGAAGATGACATGATTTCAAGTTAGGAAAGGAGATTCCTCGAGATCGCCAATCGATGATGACAAAAGGAAAGTGATTATAATCGAATTCCCATATCAACAAAGTACTACTTAAACCTTAAACATAAACTTTCAGGTCTGAACACGACCACTGTCTCTAAGTTACTGCAGTATCAGTGTATTGTATCAACGGATTAGAATAGGTGGATTAAGAACTCATAGAAAACACTCCTCGTTAGGTTATCAAACTTTTTTACGAGTTTGCTAGCAATTAAAACTTGATAAGTTGTAAAAAAGTTGTAAAAAATCATTACTTTCAACATTTTCATTGGTCATTACGTATCACGTGGTACATTTTAAATAAGAAAATGCAGTTTCTTAGCCCTTTCTATCCAATGCAGAAATTAGCCAAATAATTTGAAATTTATTTTCCTAATTCTAAATACAGTCTTCTTTCACCAGTATGCAACCCATTCGTGACCCATCGATAGTTTCTTAGTTATAGACCATACGTTAATTTTCACTTATCTGAAGATTGCCATTGACAAAAGATTAAAAATTTACATTAAAACTGGTCTAGCGTTTGTTGATGCTAAAACTTAAGTGCAGGATTTAAAATATTTGCAAAATCATCAAAATTGATCGAATCATAGGACAAATTCGTTTTCGAAACTGTATAAATTGGAAAATTGTTCTTATAAAAACAATGAAAAAACTAAACGAGGAGTGCGCAGAGTCATTTACAGATTTTTCTTGTAACAATGAGAAGACAATGGATCTCTCTTGGGAGCAACGAGAGAAGTTAATCCACCTATTCTAATCCGTTGATTGTATTGTAGTAGCAATATAAGTGAATACGGAGAGACGACCATATCATTTAGTGCTGACGGAGAAAATTTTATCTAGACTCATTCGTTGGATGCAGTATTTGCATCACAAAAGTTGTCATTAAAAAAATGCACCAGCAGAAAAATAACGAAAATAATTGCTTTAGGTAGATATCTAGCCTGGATATCCAAGCTCAAAATTTTAGAAAAAATAAGTTTTACCTCAGCCAGACAAAGTTCTAAAATTATAGAGCTTGGTTCACCTAGAAATCAGGTGAACCCCTGTTGACAGATTTTCCTGCATGAATCCCATGGCTGCAAATAAATATATGCACATAATGACATGCATAATTTCAAGATGGTACCCCAGCAGTGATAAATCAATTTAGAATGGCAGCCTTGACCATAAAATATAGACAGTGTGGTGGAAAGTCTGTATAGACAAAAAGTGCAAAGTGAATTTTGGAGAAATTTTTTTTCCAAAATCCAACCCAAAACAGCAATTGGCAAACAGAAAAGAAGAATTGAAGCAAAATAAAGATATACCTTTTTAGTTCTTTACACGATGCAACCAAGTCATTAATTAAGAAGATTAAAACAAGAATATCTAAGCAAGTAATTGAAAAGAAAACAGCCAGAACATCTAAAAATTCCCATGTTTTGATCTTCCCAATCTCTTTGCAGTTCTTCCCTACCATTATTGTTATTTTTATTTGGATGCGTGGTCAAACACCCAAGGGAGATAATTAGATATTCTATTGTTATTTGCTTCGAAGAATAAAAGTCAGGGAGATTTGCAAAGCAGCGTATGCGCCTTGATGATCGCCCGCGCGGTCCACCTAAATATTTAGGCGAACACTTCAAGTCGGCTCGCATAATTTCTTATACGCGCACCACCATTCAGATCTCTGATTCGCTTGGACCAACCAATCAGAATATATCCGCATAATCATCCTCAGATGAGAATGCAGACGATCTAGGTAAACCAGACCGTAAACATAAGAAATATCAAAATCAAAAAGAAGTTTACGGGCTGGATATCCAGGCTAGTAGATATCGTAAAAATTTGCCTATTTTGAATAACCTCGCCATGACAATAAATCAATAGGACATGCAAGATTGTGCGAGCGAAGCGAGGAAGAAAATTTTACTGGTTAAATAGTGGAATAGACTTATCTTTTTTGAAAAGATTTCTGCATGAAACTCATGAAGAAACTAAAAGGTAAATAGTTTTATACCGAAATACCGTTTTTTATTGATAAAAATATCGAATACCGACAAAAAAACAGGCAATTTATCGATACCGGTAGAAAATGAAATACCGTAATCCCGTCGTTTTTTTCTCGTAATACCGATTTACCGGGGGTAAAAAGGCCCAATACACGGCGATCTTTGATCGGATTAATCGGATTCAATTTTCCTTGTTTTAGCCAACTTTTAGGAAATTAACTGAGAAGAAATGCTTTCTTTTTCTTTTATCCTTTAGAGGACAAATATAAGTACATTCTGTGAAAATTTCAAGTCTCTAGCACTTTCCTATCCGGAATTATCTTGATTCCGATTTAGAGGGATCTCAAGCGGGATGAGGACGGGATAGAGGGATCTCTCGAAAACGAAAGTGCCTAATAACTGGTGAACATTTTTATGTATCAAAAAACTTTTTTTCCTACTTTTGCATTGCTATAAGGATACTTTATATACCAAATTTCATCCCCTTATGAGCACTACCTAAGGAAATACAAGGGATATTAGCCAAAGTAATCCCGATTTTGCAAAAGTTCCAATGAAAGATCACTGTGATACCGTCATACCGTAAAAGTGAAACCCCCCCTATTAACCCTTCGAGCATTTGGGGGGGAGAATTTTTTTGATAACTGGATAACTGATTGGAAAATGCTATTCACTTGAAATTTAAACAAGTGTTGGGTATTTATGATACAGGCTTGCAGGCAAAATTCCAGCAAAATCTGAAGAATGGTTATGCTGAAAGTGAGCATTTTGGGTAAAAACGGACCAGACAGGCGACTGCGACTGAACCAAAATTTACCACATATTTACCACTGCTCAAAATTTCAAGGTCATAGATGCTTCCCCTGGTAAAAATTAGGAAGATGCTCGAAGGGTTAAGATGTGTTATTTCAAATTGTCAAAAAATCTTTCATTTCTCAATCGTATCTTAATGAAAGTACGTCATCTACATCTGGTCGGTTGTGGTAATCTGGATCGAGTAATATTGCCACCGCAGTTCGGATACCAAACTTGCTAAATTTTCTAGACAAAGTGCTTGTCTCACCTTCCCACTCAAGAACATCCTCTACATCTGTGAAAAGATGTTTTCCATTGAACCAGAAAGAAATAAGAGCTCCCAAAGACCACATATCCGCACTGAAAGTGTAATTCTGACCTTTGATCACTTCCGGGGCTGCATAAGTGTAACTACATGCGTAAAAGATTTGCGTGCCTGTGTAATATCCCTGTTGAGTATCTCCGTCAACATGCTTTGAGATTCCAAAATCCGAAAGTTTGAAAATAGGGAGTTCGTTCCATTGGTCAGAAAAGCACAAGATGTTGTCAGGTTTAAGATCTCGATGCATTATCCTGTTTTGATGGAGATAATCTAAGGGTGAAGCTAATTGCTTCATAACTTCCCATATTACATCTTCTTTTATGAGTTCGTTTTCTTTCTGGTGAGACAGGTTCTTTCGAAATTCAAGCATCGTGCCTTCATCTGCATACTCCATGACAATGGCTAATTGGCCGTTATTGATGAAATGTTCAAAGAATTGAACAATATTTTTATGTTCGAGATCTTTAAGAATTTTGATTTCCTGCAGTGCTAATTCACTAACATTGTTGACTTCTTTTACTGCGTAATACTCAATATTAAATCTCTTCGCTTTGTACACAACGCCAAAATATCCACGTCCAAGCTCAGAGATTTTTTCATATCTATCTTCCCATCTATTTGTTGCATTGACATTGCCCATTTTCGTGCTTTATTTCAATAACAGAAATATTTTTAATACTACAGAGAAAGTTTTATCAATGCGACGTTGAAAGTGAAAGAAGTGCAAGTAAAAGATATTTTGAAAGATTACAATCGAATAAAGCCAATAAATGGAGGAAATATAAAAACAAACTTCGTCTTTCGAGCTGTAACAAACCGCAAGAATGAAACATGAGAGCAATTGCAGTCAAAAAAAATCCCAAACGAACACAAACCCCCCACAAAGAGGAACAAACGAATCCGCTCAATCTCTAAACGATCGACACGTTTTAAGCTGGTTTATTTTACGTTACTGACCAGCTTTCTTTGTTTGCGCGAATTAGGGTAAAAAAACAAATCAAGAAATGCGTAAATTCAGTCCTGAATAACAGTCTATATTAATAATGCTCTTGGTGAAATGTTTGTTTTTAGCAATCAACTAGACTGACAGTATTTTATTGGGAAGTACAGGGTGTCCCTAATTAAAGTATCGAGTCGAAACACAACTATGAGTAGAAAGTTTTATGTGCGTGTTCACAAAATTGTATTTTAAGCTCTCCCTCTTTTTTCTTTGGCATTACGATTAATTTATACGTTGTAACTACCTTTTGTAATAAGATGGAGAACGTTCTTATATTTTAGCGATAACACACACAAACTTTTCTACTCAATCGCATGTTCAAACTCGATACTTTAATTAGGGACACGCTGTAGATCGAAAATATTTTCTAAAAATCGAACAAAGGTGAATGATGAACTTCAGTGCTGTCATCAAAATAATTAATCCAAGTTAAATCCATGTTTACAATTCCCAAAAGTTCTTTCGCTTTTCGTTTCTCTTTATTATACGCTTTCAAAACCAACCGATATTTCTTCAAGTCCGTTTCATGAATTCCCTCAAATTGAATTTTCTCATTAAAGAATGGCGTGTGTCCAATCTGCGAGCCAGTGTCCGTTTTTTGGAGTTTTCCGGGTTCCAAAAATGCGCGGACGTGAACATTCAAATCCAGTGTTTGTTCTTTGGTGGTGAAGCCATGGACGCGCCATATGTGGACTTCTAACAAGCTCTCAGGGAAGAAATAATGTGTAGTGAACTCAATCATACCGTTTGTTCTGCAGTAGAGGAGTATTTTTGAGGGGTTTTCTTGCTCTTTGCTGAAAGACGCGTTCCTTTGTGTCGTGATTGTCGAAATGCTTTTCCCGGACAGTGAACGTACTCGATCTAGAACGAAATATGATAAAGGCTGTTTTTAATTCATAAAATATTATGCACTTAAAAACTTCATCAGGATAAGTATTTTTAAAGTGTTTATTGAAATGTTTAAAGCAACCGCAACAACTTTTTTCCACCAAAATGAAAAGGGAGAGGATATTCAAAAGTCTATAGTTCAAGGAATCTACACAAATTAATCTTCAAACTTTTAAAACTATGTAATCAATGTTAAGTCTAACAGTCTTTGAGTAAATAATGTAAGTTTCCATATTCTATAATTTATTGTATAAAGTTTCAGGATATTACACGTTTTTTATAAGAACAAACTATATAAGAACATGAAACTTAGATGCCCAACATGTTAAGAACAAGTTAAGAACATTTTAACCCTTTCAGTCCCAGAGCTTTGCACTTTTTGAAAGAAAAATTAAAAAGTTTCATACCGAAGTCATGCGTCAGCAAGACATCAGTCATGGGGTAAGGGTGCCCCAAAACCAACTTTTTTCTTTAAAATTTCATCCTCTTTTTAATGGTAGCTACGAGGGTTCTGGAAATCTTTTAGTTCTGGAGATATACTGTAGCCCGTTGAAGTTTGTTCACAGAGAAACCCGCAATGCGGTTCTCTGGGACTGAAAAGGTTAAGGTCTTGGAATGTGTAAACAAAAAGCTCCTAACTGAGTTTTTGATGGAGGCCATAACATTATGACCCGGGGGGGGGTTACTACCCTTGCCTTCCGATGGACCCTACGCGGGACTCACTTTTGTGAAAATTTTGATAAATGTTGCAAACAGTGAAAGTGAAATTCGCCAGAATTTTCTCAAAGTTTTTCACCTTTTTCTCAAATTCTTCTAATAATGTACCTAACGAGGGATAGATTTTTCTATTTTGGTGTGTTTGCCCTACCTGAAAAGCATGTGCCACTTCACCTTCACCATTTGAATTTTTTGAAATGTAGGATCAGTAAAGCTCGTCCACGTGGTTTCAGCAATGAAAATTATAGGCATGAGTTCAGATTTTTAAGAAGAAAAAGCTTTTGAAACTCAAGAACACTCACCATGCAAAAGAACGCTCCCACTTTTCACTCTTCCCTCTCCTTCATCAAGTTCTTCTGACGTCATCACTAGCGTTTCGGTCTCGTCACATTGGTCATCTTCATGGTCCGAGAGGACACTTTTGTTGTCATCCGTATTTAAAGGGAATTTGTCGTTCCTGATACGGTTGAGGTTCGGCATACTATTGAAACGCCCCCTTTGCTCCTGTGGGAAAGTGTTTTATTTTCATTTTTGAATTTCTATCAAAGATTTTTCATACTATAATACCCAACTCAAGATTGTCTTTTAAACGAGTACAAAAACTCAATCTTATTCAAATTCTATCAAAAGGTTTTCGCATTTGTAATTTTTGCGATTCTTACCCTGTGCAACGGTTTTTGACTTTTTGTTTTCTTCAGGTTCCACGTTCGTGCTCTCTGAGTGTGCATCTGTGGATTCACGTTCGTCACGTCGAAGAAAGGGAAGAAAGATGATATGAAGGGGTGCGAAGAAGAAGTCGATTTATTGTTCCTCGCATTGTACCCGGGAAACGACTCTTCTGTCCGAACCAACTGAACGTATTTTCGGACAATCAGAACAAATATGATGAGAATGAAACCGAAGCAGACGCCCACCGCAATCAGTACTGTAAAATGGAAATGAAATAGTATACACTTTTCCCGAGTTTATCAATTTTTTTTCAACCTCTCCAGTTTGAAACGAGAACTTGATATTTTTGAAGCTTTTGGTGATACAAAGTCATTCTGAAAATTTGAGATCAAAAGCTTTTTCCATTTCTTTTTTATGGCTGTTTTAATTCCTTTGTTTTTACAGTCAAACCTCTCTTAAAAAATATTTTATCCTACCGCGGGCCTCGTTTCTATGTCGTTTCCATGGGATACTTTTGTTTAAGAAAAAACTTTAAAATTGAAATATCTCAAGAACCTTTTAACATAATTATTTATTTTTGATTTCGTATTTCGTAGTAGAATCTTTCTAAATTAAATGCAAGTAGAGCAGGGTTTTGGAATAGTGTTTTTTCAAAAAGTCGAAATAAACTCGGGAAAGGTGTATTAAATAACTTATTTATCCAGCATTTGTAGCCTATACTAGACGTCACGGCTTTTTTTCTACGCTGTAACGTCTATTCCACTTTACGACTTTTTCGAATGTTTTGAGCCCAGGTTTTCGGGCTCTAAACATTCGATTTTTTGACGTCACTTTAAACGTTTGAAGCTCCTGCAGTATCAAAAAAATAGAATTTGCGTCAAAACACTTGAAAGGCTTCTATTTTTCGAAAATCGTCAAAGTGGAACTCACTAAGAAACGGGATAAAAAATCCCGGTTTTTGGTGAGGTACTCGCTACAGCATTTGGCGAAGTAGCCGACTTATAAACTGGACATACTCACACGGAAGTCTAACAGTTTATAAGTATGTAGAGGAATATAATGTCTCTACTTAGAATTTAGTATTTCAAACAGTTAGACCAAACTGACCTACCTTGGGAAGAAGGTTGTAGGTTGTAATGCTTTCACTGTCCTTTTATCGATATCATTTAAAAATAGATCGTAATGTGAAATCAAAACCTTACCTGGCGTAAGTTTTTCCATGGCGTGAAAGTCGCTCACTTTATCATCCCCTTAATTATCCTGAGTTCTAAATCACTAATCAACGCACAAACTAATTCCCTCCAAGCAATTCTTTGAGAGCATCCAAAAACATTTCATTTCCTCCTAGCGATGAAACTCTCTCAGTTGATGTTATCAGATTAAACAATCATAAAGTTTCAAATAAGATTTGAAATCTAAACTTTAGTGTTTTTAACAAATCTCATTATATTAAAAGCTTCTCCAAAATGTCGAATAGTCTCGCTAAGCTTTTGAACTGGACGCGTGGCACTAAACTATTGTGTGAGACACATTTAAGTTTTATTTCTTAGAAACTCATATTTGTTGAGAATGGCTTTGCTAAAATCTAATATTTGGGAATTTGTAGTTCGTGGCAATTAAATGAAGTATTTTTACTTAAAATATTTCTAATTCACTTATAAGCATACATATCTGACGTATAATCAAGAAACGTACATAAAAGTTAATCAAAGTTACTTGGTATTAACCCTATTCAGCCTAGGGGGGGGGGAGCTCTTTCTGTTCGGTGGTCAAACTATTGGTAATAGCTCCTGAAATAATAGAGCTTTTGCCGTGAAATTTTCTATAAATTCCTAACTTTTATTTTGCTTCAAAATAAAAAAAAATTGACACTTAAATATTTTCACACCTTGAGCATGATGACATTTCTGACAGTAAGGTGCCACAAAAATTGACACTTTTCCAATAAAGATTTATTTTTAATGTCAAATATATCGTTTAAACCGTAATTTATTGAATATGAGGATAAAATAAGCATTTTAAACTCTGGCAAATTTTTTCTAAAGCCTTTGTTAGAATACAATAGCTATTTATAAGAACAAAGGAAATTTTGGGTTTTTGCTCACTTTGGGCATGATGAGTGACGTCATCAAAAACATTTTTTGTCAAAAGTTATCTTACGTGACAAGGATCTTGTGTGCCAAAATTCATCCAAAAAGACCCACTAGATCAAAAGATAAGGGGTGGTACAGGAAAGCCCCCCCCCCCTAGTTCTGAACCACCCCTAAAAGCCTAGGTTGAATAGGGTTAACTTATTAATCAAGAAAAATCAAATGTTTAAACCAAAGAATATCACTTGTTTTTTCCTGAAACTTGATGCATTGATGCTATTTTCAATTGCGGAGCAAGAAAGAGTATGACAAGAAGGTCATTCGTTTATCTAAAAATGAAATCAATAGCGATCCACGTCGTACATAGTTATTCCCGGGGGGGGGGCACTGGGTTTGCGGACTGACGGTATGTGCGGGCCAAAAATTTGCTTTTAAAATTGCACCCTTACAGTGCAGCAAAAATCAGTGAAAATCATACCCTTAGAGTGCATTTTCCCCAAAATTTTCGATCCTTTTCGTGCAAACCAAAAGATGGTCAAAATTCTAGCATTTTTGGTCAAAATATCTACAATCAGGGACAAAATATTTGGCACAAAAGGGAAATTCACCGGGGTGTTTTGAAACCACAATCGATTTGTAAGTGCTCTAAAGTAGGTTCGAAGGGTAGAGTTTTAACTCTGAGTTTTAACGCTAGACTTAAGACTTAGGACCTTAGGATCTGAGGATCCAAAAGTTCAAAAATGGTCTAGTAGGGCTTGAAATATAGCCTAGAAACCCATAAATCCCTCCCAGATCGAAATACTTGATGAAATCAAGTTGAAGGCCTAAAAATTGACATTCTCGCTCGAACTTCAATTTTCGAAAAATTGTAAATTAGCCAAAAGTGCCAATATATTATGACCCTGATTGTAGATTTTTCAAAAAATTTCTGAAATTTCTACCCTTACAGTGCATCTCTAGTTTTTCCGACCCTTACAGCGCATTTTAAACATATTGGAAAAGGTACCCTTAGGACCCGCACATACCCGTCGGTCTTTTTGCCCAGCTGCCCCCCCCCGGGATAGTTATTTCAACTAGAAATTTGTACAAGTTCCACACTGGGCCAAAATCGTGATTTCCAGTACATTA
The DNA here is from genome assembly GCF_902728285.1 of Clytia hemisphaerica. NCBI lineage: Eukaryota > Metazoa > Cnidaria > Hydrozoa > Leptothecata > Clytiidae > Clytia > Clytia hemisphaerica. The sequence goes on along the minus strand of NW_027104114.1, from coordinate 454,474 downwards.
AAAAAATACCAAAAAGGACCTGGAAATGGAATATAACGAGTTAGAATTTTCCAGATCAATGGAATTATCACAAATTTCCAAATTTGGAAACGCCACTATGTAACATTCTCTAAAGTCAGGATATGAAAGTCGGAGTTATGTAAAGTCAATGCTCAAGTCCCAAAGATTGGAAATTTCACATTTCCTGAAGCTTGTATATGTTTAAATCCCGGGGGGGGGGCACTGGGTTTGCGGACTGACGGTATGTGCGGGCCAAAAATTGGCTTTTAAAATTGCACCCTTACAGTGCAGCAAAAATCAGTGAAAATCATACCCTTAGAGTGCATTTTCCCCCAAATTTTCGATCCCTTTCGTGCAAAAAATGGTCAAAATTCTAGCATTTTTGGTCAAAATATCTAGATTTTTCAAGAATTTTCTGAAATTTCTACCCTTACAGTGCATCTCTAGTTTTTCCGACCCTTACAGTGCATTTTAAACATATTGGAAAAGGTACCCTTAGGACCCGCACATACCCGTCGGTCCTTTTGCCCAGCTGCCCCCCCCCGGGGTTTAAATGTCATATTTTTTGAACTTTCTGAACAACGGAAAAATGACCTTTTCAACGTTGGGAATTTCTGACAGTTAGTCATTTCCAGGTTATTGGAAAAGTCAAAACCTTTTTCTTTTTGAGAATCTCTGAAAATCCATCTTTTAGATTTTTTAGCGACTGAATATTTTTGAAATTTCCTGAACATTTTAGAAGATCCTAGAATATGAGATTTGTACATAAATAATCATTAGTAAATCATAGTTTTTTTTAGAAAATCTTTTTCTAACTTTTATATTTTTGTAAACATTCGAAAACCTCCTTTTTTTCTTTTGTTTAAAAAGAAAACATTGCAGTGTAATTTTTCTTTGTTTTCAATTAAAAGAAGCTATTGTAACGTAAAATTTCTTTGTTCTTTTTTATATTGAAGAAAAAAAATGTCTTTGTTTTTTATTATATAGTAAAAAAAAGTCTCTGACACAGGACTTGGGAGAGAAAAGAATAAGGGGACAAAAGTGTGCCCCCGCCGAAGAGTGCAAAAAGTGGTAATAGTGCAATTAACGATTAATCGCACTCCTCTAAACCAATCAGATTCGAGTAATTTTGCACGGCTGACGATTACACTTTTTATCACTTAATATCACTTTTCTGATATACTCAAAAATTTAAAATTCACATTTCCAAAAAATTGGGAATGCCACTTTCCAAATTAGAAATTTAGGAAAGACAGATTTTTACCCATTGCCAATATCCCAGTTTCATTTCGAAATGATTGCAAAAACTATGTATTTTTAGTTATTACTACCTTTGTGATAATGTAATTAATTGACGTGCAAATTAACAGCAAAGGAGGATGGGATTGCAAGGCGTAAAAACGAATAATTTTGTGCAGATTTGGCAATATTTTTAGTTTCATCGCAGTGTGCTTTTCAGTTTTGTTTGCCAGGGCGTAGTCTGAAGTCATGCTTCTCAAAATAGTGTGTAACCCAAATAAATAAGCCTTCCGTTAGAGTATATAACCCGAACCAATACAACTTACGTTATGGGGATAACCCGGATGAAACTACATTATGAATTAGAGCTAACTTTAGTTAGGTTAGGTTAATTTTAAGGAAGACAAATCAACGCCCGCAATACACCCTTCCGCCATCATGCTACGCACTCTAGAAGCCATTGCTCAAATCCCAGTATCACTATTTATACGGGAGTGAAACCACGCTTAGTCTTTCTTATTCTTGTGTTTTCAATTTGTTGGGATGACATGTGCAGCAGACCCAAGACCTAGCCTGGATATCCAGCCCGTAAACTTTTTTCTTGATTTTGATATTTCTTATGTTTACGGTCTGGTTTACCTAGATCGTCTGCATTCTCATCTGAGGATGATTATGCGGATATTCTGATTGGTTGGTCCAAGCGAATCAGAAATCTGAATAGTGGCGCGCGTATAAGAAATTATACGAGCCGACTTGAAGTGTACGCCTGTATTTGGATGGACCGCGCGGGCGATCAGCAAGGCGCGTACGCTGCTTTGCAAATCTCCCTGATTTTTCTTTTTCGAAGCAAATAACAATAGAAGACCTAATTATCTCCCTTGGGTGTTTGACCACGCATCCAAATAAAAATAACAATAATGGTAGGGAAGAAGTGGGAAGATCAAAATATGGGAATTTTTAGATGTTCTGGTTGTTTTCTTTTCAATTACTTGCTTAGATATTCTTGTTTTAATCTTCTTAATGACTTGGTTGCATCGTGTAAAGAACTAAAGGTATATCTTTATTCTGCTTCAATTCTTCTTTTCTGTTTGCCGATTTTATATTGATGTTTTGGGTTGTATTTTGAAAAAATTTGTTCTCCAAGATTCACTTTGCATTTTCTGTCTAACAGACTTTCCACCACACTGTCTATATTTTATGGTCAAGGTTGCCATTCTAAATTGATTTATCACTGCTGGGGTACCATCTTGCAATTATGCATGTCATTATGTGCATATATTTATTTGCAGCCATGGGATTCATGCAGGAAAATCTGTCAACAGGGGTTCACCTGATTTCTAGGTGAACCAAGCTCTATAATTTTAGAAGTTTGTCTGGCTGAGGTAAAACTTATTTTTTCTAAAATTTTGAGCTTGGATATCCAGGCTAACCCAAGACCATGTTTTCAAGTGTCAAAGAAAAGTCTGGATAGTTAATTAAATAAATCAAGAACTCTCGATGGATGTTTGTTCTGCTGGTCCTTACCTTACATTCTATGATTGCTGTTGGCTACTCTACTGCTGAATTCCTTCAAAAACAATAAACATTGCTGACTGATGACAACCAATCCAAGAAGCTCCCATCCACACACGTTTGTTACTTACGTACTCGTTCTCCTCGAAGTTACAGTCCAAGATGCACCTGTCTTCACTCTCTTCCTTGGATGGTCTTTCAACAAAATGGAAAGTTAAGTTAACAGTCTTGTAAGTTCAAATTTCTATTCTCATCCTACCCCCTCCATCCAACAATCAAATCTTGGTATCTGTTATGGTCTACCTTGATGGTACGTGTACGTCCCTGAGTTTGTTTTGCTGGTCATGGCACATGGGCAATCTTAGTCGTGGAAAGGAACCACATTAGGTTTGCGTACCCTTGCTTTGTTGGTTTCAAGTTGCAATTTTGTCTTTCATTTCTCTGGGGGGGGGGGCTTCTAACTATCCACCCATGTGCTCATATATCGGAAGTCGGGCAGTTGTTTTCACCCCTTTTTTTTTCCCTTCCTTTTAATCCCTGGTAACGTCCAATGACGTTGATACATTAGCCATTTCATTATTCTAGCCTACGAACCTTTGGAAGCCTCGGTTGATAGCCCTGGGTTTCACGTGTTATCATCTTTTACCTTTTTGTTTTTAACTGGGGTTTTTAACTATCCACCCATGGGTTCATTTGTCAAGTCGGGCAGTTGTTTTTCACCCCATTTGTTCTCCCTTCTTTAATCCCTGTTGATACCCTATGGTGTTGGTTGATACACTGGTAATTATTTCAGCTTTATAAAATGCACCTTTGGGAAATCTACTGGTTGGATAGCCCTGGGTTTATGTGTTATGTTTCACCTTTTGTTTTTAACTGGGTTTCTCACTATCCACCCAAAAGTTAGGCACTACTTACTTCAAGTTAGGCATTTGTTTTTCACCCCTCTTTTTTCATGCTATCATTCCTGTTGACGTCCAATGACGTCATGATGCATAGTTAATTATTTAGCCTATGAACTTTTGGAGACCTACTGGTTGGATAGCCCTGGGTTTCTGTGTTGTCATGTTTTACTTTTGTTTTTAACTGGGTTTCTAACTATCCACCCAAGAGTTCACCTGTAAGTTAGACAGTTGTTTTTCACCCTTCTTTTCTTCATCCTATCACTCATGCCGACGTCCAATGACGTCATGATACATTGGTCATTACTTAGCCTATGAATTTTTGGGAACCTGCTGATTAGATAGCCCTGGGTCTGTGCTGTCATGTTTACTTTTGTTTTAGTTGGGTTTCTAACTATCCACCCATGGGTTCACCTGTAAATTGCGGAGTTTTTTCTTTTTCTTTTTTTCACCTGGCCTTTTTTGTTTGTTCTCATTCTATTATGCCTGGCGACGTCTAATGACGTCATGATACGCTGGTAATAATCTTAGCCTATGATCCCATGCAAACCTCGAAACCTACTGGTTGGGTAGCTCTTGGTCTTGTGTCGTCAAGTTTTATTTTGTCTTAACTGGGTTTCTTACTATCCAACCTTGGGTTCACATGTAAGTGGGACAGATATTTTTCTTTTCTTTCTTGTTTTCTCTTGCTACAATCCCTGGTGACGTCGAATGACGTCACGATTATGACGTCACGATTCAATGGTAATTATATTAGCAATGAACATCTGGGAATTTACTTGTTGAGATATGGGCTTTGTTTTTATTTTTTTTTTTTTTTTACACCTATTCTCTATACAGCTGTAACATAAATTGGGTCTGGAGACTTCACAATAAGTAGATTGCCTTTTTGGTTTCAACTACCCTGGGACTTGGTTCCCTTTCTTTCCCTGAAACATACCCCACAGAGATACAGTGCTTAGATTAAAAGTCATATGTCACCATCCTCAAATAATCTTATATTTAGCAGATCCCTTGCATTAAATGTCCAAACAATTTTACCCTCAGATCTCAATTCAGACCATCCTGCCTTGCTCATATGGCTGTCCTCCTTACAGTCCTTCGACAGGCCGTCAACCCTACGGTCTTAGACACCTCCAATCATCCTCATTACAATCTAGACTAAAATCCATCATCCCTATCAGGACATGGGCTCAGGTTATTCTCACCAGGATATAGGCTCAGGCCATCTTCATCAAATACATAGGCTCAGGCTATTCTCATTATGACCTATAGGGAAAACTTTAAAGCATTAAGACTAAGACTGTCATCCTTTTAGTAAGAGTTAGCTTCCTAATGTGTAATGACTTCTTTTTGAGTTTGGCTGCTGATTTGGGGATGTATTGTGCGGGTAGTTTTGGGGACGTTTTGGGGGTGTGGGTCCCTTCGGAACCCCATACTCCTACCTAGTGGCTAGCTTATACAGTATCTACAGGCACATACATGTTAGGAGTAAAGGCTGTCCTCCTTACAGTCCACGCTCATAAGGTTGAGGAGTAAAGGCTGTCCTCCTTACAGTCCACGCTCATAAGGTTAGGAGTAAAGGCTGTCCTCCTTACAGTCCACGCTCATATGGCTGTCCTCCTTACAGTCCACGCTCATTTGACTGTCCTCCTTACAGTCCACGCTCATAAGGTTCAGGAGTAAAGGCTGTCCTCCTTACAGCCCACGCTCATAAGGTTAGGAGTAAAGGCTGTCTTCCTTACAGTCTACGCTCATATGGCTGTCCTCCTTACAGTCCTTCGACAGGCCGTCATCCTTACGGTCTTAGGCGCTTAAGTTAGGCCTCGTATTGCATGGTACATCCCCAACATCAGCCCCAAAGCGAACAATATTTCACATTTATTTCATTTCACAGATTTCGGCAATTTCAATCATTTCAAGTTTACTATATTTTACTCATTTCGACAAATACACATTTCGGAACCTAATACACTTTTGTCATTTATTTGCCTCCCCAAAATCTAATAATAATAAATAATAATAATAATAATAATAATAATATAATGATATATTTCTGGCATTTCCAAAATTTACATTTGGCTCTTCACCTGAAAATTCTGTATATAATATATGTGCAATGTCTAGAAAAAAAATGTAAAATAACCTGGTAGTATACTGAAGAAAAATTGGGACCGTATGCGGACAAGCAGATAGGGACGAAGCGGTGGGCTAGTATGACGAATAAAATGATTTGGATTGAGAAGTATAAGGGGTAAAATGTGAATAGTGATAGAGCTAGACTAAAACCTAAACAAATCCGAGTATCTGAGTATGCTAGCTGATGCCATCACAATGTGTGCTATTATAAAAAATTAAGGAATATATTTAAAAAAAAATACTAACATAATGTTATAAGCTAGACTAGACTAAGGTTCAAGTACTATTGGTGGCTAGAGGTAAAGTAAGCGACAAAATAGATCTAAGAACTCGGTGAGATAGAATCACGACAGAGCGTAAGATAGAATGAGTAAAACTTGCATAGATTGCAACACCGAAGGCTGTGTAAAAGTGTACTGGACCTTGCAAAACACGACCAGTATTTTGACATAAATAAGTGAGCTATCAACTATCTAAATTAAATTAATTGAAAATAAGTAAACATCAAAATGGAAAAAAAAAAAAAAACTTCATAGAACTAGAATATAATAAAGTCATATATATGCACTGAAGAAAATACAGACTAAGTAAACCTAAGAACAGATGGGCTAAATCTAAAATCAGAATGGAGACTAGGAAACCAAGGCTACGAGTAGGGATATTAGAAGAATTTAAATCAGAATTAATTTAAAACTAAAATGGCGCGTGAATCAAATCTTCACCTGTTTACACTGTTAACAACATTTCGACCCTCCGACGTAAAAATTAATTAGAGCTAACTTTAGTTAGGTTAGGTTAATTTTAAGGAAGACAAATCAACGCCCGCAATACACCCTTCCGCCATCATGCTACGCACTCTAGAAGCCATTGCTCAAATCCCAGTATCACTATTTATACGGGAGTGAAACCACGCTTAGTCTTTCTTATTCTTGTGTTTTCAATTTCCCACCCTCCCTTCCCTTCCATACATGGAGTTAGGGAGGGACGTGGTACATATATGCGCCAGTTTTTTGCTTGCTTTTTTCTCTCTCATTTCAGGATGATTGGCGACGACGCCCACGTCCGACGACGAGGACGCACAAGCAGCAGCGCAGCTAGTCCCAGCCAGGTTTTTTCCCCAAAAGGTGTTTTTAGTCCAGGGACTAGTCTTTTTTGTCTTCTTTTGGGATGTATCACGCAATATGCTCTTCATTGGTGTGGGTCCCTTCGGAACCCCATACTCCTACCTAGTGGCTAGCTTATACAGTATCTACAGGCACATACATGTTAGGAGTAAAGGCTGTCCTCCTTACAGTCCACGCTCATAAGGTTGAGGAGTAAAGGCTGTCCTCCTTACAGTCCACGCTCATAAGGTTAGGAGTAAAGGCTGTCCTCCTTACAGTCCACGCTCATATGGCTGTCCTCCTTACAGTCCACGCTCATTTGACTGTCCTCCTTACAGTCCACGCTCATAAGGTTCAGGAGTAAAGGCTGTCCTCCTTACAGCCCACGCTCATAAGGTTAGGAGTAAAGGCTGTCTTCCTTACAGTCTACGCTCATATGGCTGTCCTCCTTACAGTCCTTCGACAGGCCGTCATCCTTACGGTCTTAGGCGCTTAAGTTGGGCCTCGTATTGCATGGTACATCCCCAACATCAGCCCCAAAGCGAACAATATTTCACATTTATTTCATTTCACAGATTTCGGCAATTTCAATCATTTCAAGTTTACTATATTTTACTCATTTCGACAAATACACATTTCGGAACCTAATACACTTTTGTCATTTATTTGCCTCCCCAAAATCTTCACCTGTTTACACTGTTAACAACATTTCGACCCTCTGACGTAAAAATTAACATTATGTACACACCTTACATCAGTGTGTAACCCAAACAAATGCAACTTATGGTTGAGTGTAACTCAAAATTCTTCGCTATACGTTAGTATGTAAGCTGAAAGCACACCCTTTTACTGCAGGATGTAACCAAAGTTTTCTTTACAGGTACAGGATGAACAAATCAAATTCATACTTTTTTATCTATCTTCGGGGAAGTAAATATCAATGAAATGACGACAACAATCGGACAATACGTAGAATTAAACGCCTCTAAAATATTCTTCTGAATAAAATTATCTATTGAGCTTAAACAAAACATAAAAACAAAAGGAAAAGCTATCATCAAATAAAATAAAAATGAACACAGGCGATAACAACAGCAAAATAAAGATTTCTTACTTACAAAAAAAATTGAAAAGTCGACTTGAAAAGGCTAAAGGTAAAATATTTTTTATCGTAAAAAATTAACAGCGCATCAACTAGCTTTTGAAAAGAATTTTTCTCAAATTTTCCCATTGAGTATAGAAATACGAAGACAAGTATATCTATCTCATTTATTGTATGGTTTTTGACGCAACAGTAATAATCTTCAGATACTCACAATGTGAAAATCTGTCATCAACTCTCTCCCTCATCTGTGAATAAGTGGAATAAGTTCATTTTTTCATGAAAACTTAAGACAATCATCGAAAGACTAAAATTTTAGTTTAGTTTAGTAAGGAAAGGTGTTAAAAACTCCCGCACACTGTATCTCTCATATACACTCATTATCCAATTAATATAAATGCATTTTCTCTATTTGAAAGTTTTAAAGCTTTAAACTTTTAAATTTATGTATAAATTCAAATATAAAACAAAAGACTCCACAACACAAGTCCTCCACATTGGGAAACTCCATAAGCTCCGTGTGCTAGATGAGGAACAAATCATTCAAGCCAATAATAGCTGTTCCAATGCTAAATCAAAAGAGTTCAAAATCGGATCCAAAAGGTCGATAGCATTATTTTGTAACACCCCAAAATGTTTCTCCAGAATTCTAGGAATTTTCCCTCTGTAAGCTAATATTTTCAGGGTACAATATTCGAACATCACTTCTCGTGAAAAAACCCTTCCCTGGTGCCAGGTACAGTCAGTCATGGTATAGAACAACCAAAATGAAACTTTGTGTAAAAGACTTTTCAGCTTGCAGTCAAAACGAAACACTTTCGCTTTTCTTCTCTTTTTTACTTCGAATTATTCAACCATCATTATGATTTTCACTCGATACCAAACGTGCTCGTTTCTTCGATTGCGTAAATTAGTTTCTCCAACAGAGTATCGAAGTTCTTGTATGGAGGTAAGTCCAACCGGTTGAAACAAGTGTGCGCCCTGAAAGTTTATTGGATGTTACGTTACATTTACCTTATACTTCAGTCAAATTTTCACCCTAAACTTTCAACGACCGAAAGAAGGTCTAGTCCTTTGGAACTCAATTATCCCGAGTCGGGTCCGATAGATTGATTCTCTGTAACTAAGTTTGTGAATTCTTTTTTCTTGTGTTCAAGTTGACTACAATTAAAAGGAGAAATTTTAAAGTCTAGTTTTACGCTCTAGAAAAGTGAGAATAAAAACACTATACCTGGGCAACATTTGTTCAGTTCCCCAACAATCGATGGTGAATTTCTTCGGTCCTGTACTTCCACGTAATGCACCAAAGCCTTCGTATGGAATACTTGACGTGCCTGTCACAAACTGTTCAAATATGGGAGAGGTAAAAGAATTAGAAAAGGGAGAGTTAAGAAACAAAATACTGCAGGAAAAACAAAGGATCGTACAAAACATTGATGTTAGCATGTGAAATACACCGATCACCTTTAGAAATGTCGATGCACGATTAGATGATAATCCCAAAGACACAAGAGACCCCTGCTATGAGTACCACGGTTAAGTAACAAGTACTCATTTAGGTGTGAAAGAATATGTTCAAAAGGGAAATCAGAAATATGAACGAACCTGTAGTAAACGTAATCGTTGTTCGTTAGGGAAAGAGTCGACTGCTTGCCAAAACCATTTCACTACTTGATGTTTGTCGTGGTAGCCTATACAAGAAAATAATATTAAGGTGTAATATGCGTGAAAAAAATCTTTCTAGGTATATTAAAGACTTAACATGACTTGCTACGTACTCAATTTAAGCTATGATTGTCATTTTAAGTTCAAGTTAAGTTCCCCCACGACTTTTGTTGAAATCTAAAAACATGCCAGTGACTGAACAACAAATATTCAATCACCCAAATACATGCAATCATTTCTCACTTAGTTTTCCTTAAACCCAAATAAGAGCATGGGTGTTAGTGGCTGTATTGTTGAAATTCTAGTCACGCACCTGATCTGTAATCAGTATTCTTACGCCAATCCTTGATATCAATGTCTGCAGTACCAGCAATGACCAATTCCAACTCTCGATCGTCAAACATTTTGATCATGTTCTGATCCAACGCCTGTTAAGAATCACAAAGATAGGAAAATGGTATAAAATACCTGCCTATTTCTGCTTGGTTGGACTTGAACACCGTATTTTGGTATTTCATCCATGTAAGAGTCAGAGTTGCTCGAAAATTGAAATTCCTTAGATCACAAGTTTTACAGCAATATAAAGCTTATTTAGTCAAACTAACCACTCAACCTTGTTCAAACTTACCTCGTTGAAACCTTTTACAATTTGTTGCATCTGTTCACCCATACCTCGCTCAATTTTCCATTTGATCATGAGGTCCACGTATTCTTGTTTGTTTTCTTCAGTCACGAGAATGTTGTGGCCGTTTGGTTTCAACTCGCGCTCGATCACCTGTCGGAAGGGTTTTATGTGGAGTTAAAAAAGACGATATTTTGACAGATGAAAAAACACTTATGTGTAAGCGTGAAATGATACAATTTTCCAGGAAACTTCTTTTGACGTTTTAGGGGGAAGTTTAAAGGTTTTGTTTTTGAATAAGAGTGATATCGTTTGCTTACTCATCAATTTCAAAATACAAGCTTTTTCACATTGGATTGACACGGATGTAGAGCAAGATTTGTCAGAGAGAGGAAAAGAAAAACAATTTTTTGTTTATTTAGCACAATATAACAATAGGGAGACACTGTTCTGATATGAAATATGTGTCTAATATGAAACGGAAACACTTATGTAAAGATAAAATCTTGGATGGCTTTTATGGCTTTGGAAGTAGGACTTTCTCTGAATCCGGAGATTATCTTCTTCCGTTGAAGATGTCCGGGAAATGTATACCTTGCTATGTCCGAAAACTTCATCGTTGACGGTGAAATAGAGGTCGAGGATGTCGGTGATGTCATTTTCGAGGATCCAAACAGCGCTCTGATGGAAATCTTGATCGATCGTTTCCAAGTCACTTAAATCCCAGCGTCTGTTGATAGATTGGAGAGGAAAGTGATTATTAAATGGTATACCCTCCACTGTTCATTGATGCTGGTCAAAAATAGTGTGACATTTTTATTTCTCAAAAAAAACACCAAATTTAGAATTTTGTTAATATCTTTCTCAAAACTTGGTATCCTGAAGTAAGATTTCAGGAGGTGATAGAGCTAATGAAGACAAAGACATAGATATAAGTATTTCCCTTATTCGACCCAGTTTGAGGTTGACAGGCCGAAAATGACTATTTCAAGGAAATGTCATCCTCAGAAAAGGGAACTAAAAAGGAAATGCAAAAATTGGTGAGAATAGCTCCCTGGATAGTTATACAGGACAAAAAGTGTTAAAAGAACCAAGATTTCCTGTTATATTACCTAATTTGAGGTTGACAAAATCGATGTTATTAAAATGCACTGTAAACCTCAAAATTTGGACCCCAGAACATTACAATATGTTTTAAGTAATGCAAAAGTGCTAAGCAAAGACAGATTTTCCAACAAAACCCATTAAATGAGCTGTTTTTAAGGTTGACAAGCCGGAAAAGTCTGTATTGAGTCAAAATTGGACAAAAAAGGCTTTTTGGGGTGTCAACCTCAAAAAACTCTTCAATAACCATTCGAATCCAATTCCATAGTCTTTCTGTCTTAAAAACAAATAGAATTGAGGTTTACAAATGATTTTAAAAGAGCTTCTGGTTGTTTCCATCAAAAGGCACTTTACCTTGCATTGAAATAAAAGTTGTTGTCAACCTCAAAACTTGCTCAAATAACAGACCTTGGGAAAAGATTTTTAGATGGTCAATAATGATATTTTGTAAGCCAAAGTCATCATATTGATCTATCTTTGTCAAAATTATGCACAAAACTAATGTCAACCTCATTTTTGGATCCATTTAATAAATGTCAACCTCAAATAACACCCTTCATAGCAATTTTCAACCCTTTGAGATATTTTTCAGAGCTATAACATATCCAAAATCTAATTCAAAAGTCAACTTACAGGGAGTCAAAGAACCCTAACAGTGTCAACCTCAGGCCATGTTACCCTCAACTTTTGCTCCTACTTCAAAAAAGCATATCTCGAGTTAGGGTAAACCTCATAAAAAGATACTTATATGTCTAGAAAGCAAAATTATTTAGCCTAACCATACTAAAATTTCAGTTGTCAACCTCAAACTTAGCACATTTTATGGGGCAAAATGTAAACCTCGACAAAAATGTCACAAATACCCCCTCTATTTTTGACCAGCATCCATTCTCTAATTTTTTTTGTCATCTGGAAGCCAGGACTCCCCTAACTCAATGGGTTTAACCCAAATTGTGACAGAAGCACGAGCAGAATTTATACACAAGAATATTACGACCAATTTTACCGATAAGCGGATAATACAATTTCTAAATTAGACTAACCAACCAATGACAGTGCTACATATTTTCATAGCATCAAAATTTTTGATTGAGTTTGACTGTAGTGAAGAAAAAGTGCTATTATTTTTAAATATTAGTGAAAAGATAAAGACTTACTCTCTGAGCAGTGCTTTGTAGATCGTCCTGGTGAAAAAGACGTCCAACAAATGTTGATGGATCAAAGCCAGCGCAATAATACGCCCAATGAAGCGGAACCTGAAAGAAAGGATTTTATTATTGTGTTTACCAAAGTCAGATTTGATGAAGAAACATGAGTAATGTAAGTTGGTTGAATCTTCGTGGAAGAACAAAAATTTTTTTTTTATCTAGTTGTAAGGTGTGCAAGCCATAAGATCCTGAAAGATTGAAACCGGGATAAAATTGCCCTTTCAAAAAAAACGAGAATGTCCCTAAAAAATGCGTTAAAAGGGCAAACAGAGGTATTCTAACTTACCAGTTATTCGCATTATCGGAATAGCGAGATGCCGGACTGACTTGCAACGTGTACGTGTCGCTAGCGGAATACTCGAAAAGTCCATAATACGGGTTGAATAATTCCCGGGAGATCATAAAGAAGAATTCACGAGCCGGACCACCGTAGTCCAACCCTTCTTCGCCAGTGAATTTGATGTAAAGTTTCTCTTTGTGTAAAGCCCGCGGCTGTTGCTTCATTACTTGCTCAAACGCATCCTCTAGAATGTTATTACGTCGGATCTTCAATCTAGTGAAATGAGACGATGAAAAAATGAACATTGTAGCGTGTCAATGAATTCGTCATGAAGTAGTAGTTTGTAATAATAAAAAAAACGTTTCAATGATGTTAACAATGAAGTATTCTGCAAACAAAGTTTCCTCAGTCAGATATCTCAAGGAGACTAATCAATCGAATGAAACCTCAATAACCTTTACCTGACTTTTCCTGGACCTTGACCGTAACCATTGACGACGAGATTTTTATGGAACGTTCTCATCTTGGAGTCGAAGTCTCGTTTGTAAGGAGCTGGTGATCGTCCGCTTATCAGAGAGGTTCCTAGAAAGTGGTAGAATTGATTGTTTTTAATGAAACCCATCCTACGCTCTAGAATAAAGGATCAAGGATAAGTCGGTCTCCCAATTTTTGAATTTCGAAACACTGCGGGGAAAGTTATCCCAACGTTCGTTACAAAACCATTTCGGATAGTTGAAGTTCGAATAACTGAAAGAGTTTTACCCGAGTCGAGTAAGGAGATCAAAGGAAAAGTAATATTCAATTTGTGGGGATTGGAATATAACCAGGATTGTACAATGCTTGTTTTCGGTCTGTAATTATGATCTTAATGCAGAGCATATAACGAAAGATCTTACCACGTAGCGATTCCACAGAATGTATAGTACCAGTATTGGCGGTGAGTTGAGGAACATACGATTGGATGTCATCTTCAAACATACTTAACAAAATCACCAACTCCATATCGTTCTGTAGTCGTTTCAATCCTGTCACACCGTCACGTTTGATGAACGAAATCTTACGACTGAAAAAAGAGGAATGTTACCGAAAGAGGTCTCTTTATTGAATATTGGCAGGGTAAGAAATAATGAGAAGGACTAGACAACGAGGCGACACTACAACATAGCTTGAAGGCCTATTCTGACTTAAATAAGAAAGTTGAGTGGACAGCCTTTAAGTAAAAGTTGATAACGCAAATTAAGGTTGGCTCCCGTAAACTAAATCATTCAAAATGCATGTAACTCCTAACAAGAAACTTACTGTAGAGAAGCTTTAGTTGAGAAATCGCAATCCCTTCGTTTCAAGACATCATTGACTTTGTCTTGTCGCAAAAATGCCACCACTTTTTCGTCGTACGCTGTGAAGAAAAAGAAAGGGAGGGTTTAGTTTTAGGTTTGGAACATACATATGTCTACGTATACACAAAGTTTAAAAGCATAGAACACGAATTTCGACATGCATAAAACGAAAAAATTTACAATTCATCGGGCAATTCAATTCTTGCGATGGGTAAAGGAAGAACTTGCTAGTCTAGAATTCGATATTCGCCCAGACATTCCCCTGACCACACATCCCACGTAAGTGGTCAGTACCGGTTTAATTGGGTAGGCGGAAAATTCCAGGAAGAAAACTTTTGTAAAGAAACAAAAAAAAGCACAGAGAATGTGTACAAAACTGAGCAAACGTACAAGCGAGGAGTTTTGAAGTCGAAAACAAAGCGGATAATTCAGAAACCTTCGCCCACACGCTTTTATGTGTATGAATGTGAAATCTGAATTCAAGAGAATGTCAATAATTTAACCTTTCACCCACTCGAGTTAAAAGCAAACGATTCTCAGAAACAAAAAAAATATCGTCCCTACAAAAGACTGGAGAATCAAAAGCTATCACTCCATTTCAAAGTTTTTCATTCAAGGTAAGCAAAAGATATCTTGATATCGACATGTTTAATCGAGAATATTGTTCATCAGACAAGACTTGGTTGGACACAAATAATGAAAATAATAATTCTCTTTTTCTTCCTTAGATGTTTTTCAAATTGTATTGTGCTGTTTTGTTGGTTGTTCTTGCTAGCGTCGAGGTGAGTAAGTTGAAACGCAAAATTGTTTAGGCAAACAAATTCCTCAAAATAGAGGTCGAATTTGGAATCTTGCAAATTATGTCAGTCAGACCACACACCCCAGATCCGATTCTTAATTATACGGATATGATTGAAAAAGAAACAAAAAATGCAGTTTTTTAAATTTATTTCAGGCCAATCCAGACAATATTGATGGAGAAAAAGAGCTTATTCAAGACGAGATGAACAAAATGAATGCTAACAAGCGTGTAAGACGTAGCTTCAAAATTTCCGATTGGGCTGCTTGCTCTGCTGGTACAACAATTCACGAAGTTCAAAAATGTGCAAAAGCTGGTCGACTCAGCAAACTGGTTTTTGTGTGTCGGTTTGGAAACGTCAATGTCACTTGCAAAAGAAGCGGGACTGAACTTCTTTGCCCAGTCCACAACTGGTTTGGATCATTCTGTTGTGATGCGAAATGCGACTTATAACACCGTTATGTGAAATATCAACAACTGTGTTGTATATCTTATCACATACATCAGTTTGAAGAAGAAAGTCTCATTTTTAAATTTTCAAATATTTACTTTCGAATCCCATACACCCTTTCTTGAATAATAATGACACTCAAAACGACGAGAAATCTAGGCTAGGAGCATTTTAGGAGCTAAGTTGAGTCTGGAAAAGTTGAAGTTTGATACCTTATCGGCCAAAACTTAGTCGGCCCTAGGTGACAAAATTTTGGCTTGGTGACTAAAATTAGAGCCGACTAAAAATTTGGGCCGACTAAATTTTGGGCCGACTTAAAATTTGGGCCAAATTAATAGTTTATAATTAAGCTTTCCTTATTTTCCAGTATTTTAAGCCTCTCCTATTTTCTATCTGCTTGTAAATTTAAAAATGGCCCAAATTTTTAGTCGGTCTTAATTATTAGTCAGCCCTTAGTGACTAAATTTTGACGAGGTGACTAAAATTAAGGCCGACTAATAATTAAGGCCGATAGTATTTAGACGAAATTTCAACGTCAATTTTACTCAAACTTACAGGGTTTTGAATTTCATACTCTATACGGTGATATCAATCATTTTTTTTTGGACTTTTGAAAATCATTGATTATTATGCATTTTTCTCTTTACATTTTGGTCTGTAACGTCTTAAATCTGTTGACATTTTTCCGGGCCTAATTCGCGTACACTCTGTCAAGAAGTTTCTAAATCTAGCCTTCTTTAGAATGAACCAAAAAACGGATATTGTTGTCACGGGTTATTATAAGGAATGGCGACCAGTGGCGTTGTGGTAGGGGCCGGGGGGGCACGGCCCCCCAGCGGACCTTTTTTGAAGGGGCGCCGAAGAGCAAGGGGCGCCAAGAGAGATTTTTTTAAACGTCCCAATCGTAAAAATCATACTCTAAGCGCCTTAAATTGCGCCCCAGGACCAATTTTACTGAGATAATTTTAAATTACTTGCAATTTTTTTCGCTCGCAATAAAGTTAATTGGTAACTTCTTTGCAATCTAGCTATCTAGATCTACAACTTTTTTGTGTACAATGAAAGTCTAACTGCGCCCCAAAACCAATTTGCTGACAACAATATTGAAATCATAAAACAACAATTTTTTCGTTCGCTTCGCTTGCATTACACATTGTTTCTTTAAATTTCTTTTCACTCTAGTAAGTGTCAAATTTTTCTATTTTCATTTAGTGATTTAGCGTCTCTTGGCAGTAGATTTTCAAAAATTTTCTAGTCGGCCCCAACCATGGCTGGGGCCTGTTTTTTCTTTTTCCATTCATCAAAGATATATCTACTCTTATCCACTAAATATTTTCTTCCTCATTATGCCTAGGCAAATGAATTAGTAAAAGTTTAGAAACTGGTTGGTGGGGGCGCCACTTTGGAAAATTGGGGGAGCCATTTAAAAAAAAATTGACTTTGGCCCCTCCAGAAAAATTTTCCCACAGCGCCACTGATGGCGACCTACAAATTAGCCCTTTTTTGTGCTTTTAAAAAATCAGAAAGAATTTTTACAACAACAGAGCCGATGAGAATTAAGATACAGTAGAAGAAAAAGACGAAAAAAACACTTGAAAACCTACGCATCGAATCAACATTGAGAAAGTGATTGACAGTAAAAAGCTGTACACATAAAACCTCAATGATCCTTCAACAACATCCATTATCTTTCGTTTGAACATCCAGTACACGTGGCCGTCCATATTACGTCCGAAGTTTTTAAATCATCCAGTTAAGATATGGCTATAAAAGTTGGTGAGCAAATTATACTTGAATAAGCCAATCTCGCTCCGACGATCAGCTGTGAAAAAATTAAAGGTAATATAGTCGCGCGGCTGAGGTCGAAAAAAGTGGCTAGAAAATGATTTTCGTGATACACCTCTTAGATTCCACTTTTTTCGATGGAAACTCTCGAATTAGTATATGTAGATTCCAAAATCAAAAAGTTTCCACGATATTATCGTGCAAGTAACGAGTAAATGGCGATTTTTTGCGTTTCCAGGCAAAATTGCAAGGCCTGGAAATTCATGATTTTTGGGGGGTCTTCAAATTAAAAAAAGACCTATATCACATGATAGAGCTCTTCAAACTGAGCAAAAAAGTGTATTACACCAAAGTCCCAACTTCTCTAGATCAAAAGTTATTGGCCTATTTGTGGCAAAAAACTGATGGAAAACAGGGAATTTCCCCACAATCTGCATTAATTTATGCAAAATTAAACACCTTTTTGACCACAAATAGGCCCATAACTTTTGATCTAGAGAAGTTGGGACTTTGGTGTAATACACTTTTTTGCTCAGTTTGAAGAGCTCTATCATGTGATATAGGTCTTTTTTTAATTTGAAGACCCCCCAAAAATCATGAATTTCCAGGCCTTGCAATTTTGCCTGGAAACGCAAAAAATCGCCATTTACTCGTTACTTGCACGATAATATCGTGGAAACTTTTTGATTTTGTAATCTACACATACTAATTCGCGAGTTTCCGTTGTTTTTTTTGGAATCTAAAAGATGTATCACGAAATGAAACGTTTTTCGACCTCAGCCGCGCGACTAATATATCTCTTCCAATCGTAATAACAATAGCATAAAGATTTGCTCTCTCCGATGATGAATTTTTGAAAGACAGCTAGATAAAACATACCTTGAATACTGTAACTGTTTCTTTTTCATTCATTAATTTTCAAGAATTTTAAGATTTGTATTTTTTTGTTTGAAACTAATCAATAAGCCATTTCTTAATTTTATCTGTTCTTTGCTTTTCTAGATGCTGATAAAACTGTTTTGTTCATTCATCTTCTTCTTCTTCATATGTGTGGATTCTTCGAAGGTAAGCTAGTCAAATTTTGTTTCGATGATATTTGAATTTGAATCCTTTTTTTTTTTGAAAACATGATATTTAATCAAAGAGTGAAATAAACAGAATCAGAAAATGCTCAAGAGAATTCGAATAAATTCGAGCGAAATATCGAGAAGTAAAGAACTAATTTACCATTGATACACAGTGTTTCATGCTGGCGCAATCATCAGACAATGAATGCAGTGTTATTGTAGTTCCCATTTCAAATAAAATGAAAGAATTTTGATTAAAATCTACAATAGACTGCATTGCCTGAAGATTGCGTTAGCAGGTGTTTCATGCAATTGTAAGTTAGTTCTTTTATTTCTTGATATTTAATCATAGAGATTATTTTTCGATATTCTGAAAAACAATGGCTGTTCTCACTCAAACTATTCCATTTTTTTGATCGCCCACAAGATTAACAGTTTCGCTATCCAATTATGTAAAGCCTCCCATCACCAAGATCGATAGAATCTGCTTTGACATATGTCCAACCCTTTATTTTTACAGGGTCAGCCAAGAAACGATGTGCAAATGGAACTATCGAAAAGCCGTTTCCGACGTGGTGTAGTCGTAAATGATTACGTTATGTGTACAAAGCCTAACTATAACGTTGGCAATGAATTTAGCAAGTGCAAACATCGATTCGATAAGTTGCAATTCTTCTGTGAATGGCACAAATCGGTGAAATGTCATTTGCAATTAAGTGGTTACATGTGCGTTCCACCCTCAGGGAGCTTTCAACACCGCCCTACTTGTTGCTATATCAAATGTTCTCTTTAAGGAGAGCAATATAAGCATATGTTCATAAACATTTCACATGTATTCATTTTATTTGAAATAAAAAGGCAGGATCGATACCAAAGAAATGCTGCATTTGAAATTTACATTCCTTTTAGACCGAGGGAGCTGATTTGTTTTTCTTTGGGTCCGAGCGATTCTGTTTCGATTTTCCACTGCTGGAAATGTTACACATTAAATGGTTATCATTAAAAAGTTTTTTGTGAAAGAGATTTAAACGTATCAAGCTTAAGTAAGTTCGAAATTATGAACTCCTTGTACGCTTGATTAAATCTTAGCTTAATTAAATGAAAGAGGTTAAAATTTTGAACCATACAAATTTCAAGCAATTACTTTTTCGCAGTATGCTGGAGCTGATTTTTTTTTTATTATCATACCGACCGACCAATTTTTTTCCAACGATCTTTTTTTTCTTGAATTTTTCCATTGAGATTTCTCTAAGATATTTTCAAAAAAAAGTACTTTCAAATAGGTTCCTGTATATAAAACCTAGACTAAAGAAACTAATATAAACGTGTTTTTTCCACTGTTAGAAAAACAAATCAAATTTATTTCGCCTAAAATACCTGTAAAATGAAAAAAATCCATCTCGTAGGAAGTAAGTTTTGGCCCATAGAGTAAAAATTACAGCCTTAAATACATGTTCAGGTTAAGTTCTTTTCCCTATCTTTTAACTTTCGAGACGATGATAACTATGAAGTTTCATACCTTAATCACATTTAATTTTCGCACTCTTTATGTTCTGAAACACTGAGTGCGCTTTACAACACCTGCGACTCTTAAATCTTAAAAGTACGAAAAAGAAGAAAGAAGGAAATAAAAACTAATAAATTTAAATATCAAAAGCCCAAAAATCCATTTTTATGCATAAAATCAGGAAAAACTAATGAAGCAATGTCACACAAAGTAAAAAAAAAACATTTTTTTTTAAAGGCACTTTTTGTTTGCATCACTGGGCAAAAAATCAGAAAAGACTAATGAGCCAATCCGGAGAAAAGCTGGTAGGTAACAGACGAACGAACGAACGAACGAACGAACGAGCGACGGTTAATTCAAAGGACCTTCACCCTCCGGAGTAGTAGGCCGTGGCCAGTGGATTGCTAAAGTTTCAAAAATAAAGAAAAAATTCAAAATGTCCGTGACCAACTTTTTGATATGTTTCCTAGTCAAGTTGAGGGTGCTGATTCCGAATTAGAATGTTACCAAGGTTGTAAACCCGCAGTTTTTGCGTAATTTGCGATTTTTGGGTTTTCAGGCAAAATCGTAAGCCCTAAAAATTCATGAAAAATGATTTTTGGGGGGTCTTCAAAATAAAAAAAGACCTATATATCACGTGATAGAGCTCTTCAAACTGAGCAAAAAAATGTATTACAACAAAGTCTCAACTCTTCTTGATCACAAGTTATGGACGCTTTTGTGGTAAAAAAATGATTGAAAACAGGGAATTTCCCCACAATATGCATCAGTTATGCAAAATTATAACACTTTTTGACAAAAATAGGTTCAAAAATAGAAAGCTAAAAGATTCTCACTGAAGAAAGAATTGTTGAATTGTTGAGGCTCAGCATGATTCTTCAAAAACTCCTAAAAAATCTTGAGCTTTGTGATTATAAAAAAAATCTGAACTCGCCCCAATTTTCAGTTAACCGCAAACTTTTTTGGACACAGATATCGGGAAACTCTGACAAAAGCCTACTATTTGCCGTGTACAAAATTATTTTCATTATCAAAAGAACTTTGAAAGGTCCTTTATGCATGTTTTTCAGAGAAATGCACGGAAGGTATGTTGCAAAAAGTGGGTAGTAGCAGTTAGAAAGCTGTGTAAATGAAACACTCGAGTACTCTTAAAGCTACGCCCCTTTGATATTGAACTTTAATGTTTGAACAGTTTGCAATGGTATACGTGTCATTATTCAAGATACGAAAACATAATGTCATTCTTTATACGAGACTATCCGTAGATTCTTCAATCCGTACTTTATGTTTTTTATTAATAGTGAATCTTATAGATAAATAAACATGCGTTTTTGAGCTGAAAAATTTGTTTTTTACAAAAATCTGCTTGAGCCATCTTTTATCTACTTTCATGCAAAAAATCAGAAAAAAAACAATGATCCAATATTTCACAAAGTCCAAAAAACCCGTTTAGCCGTTGTTTGGCCCAAATTTGCCCAAAAACATTTTTTTTCAAAAATCGGGCTCCGTCACACTCGAGGGTTTATAGTTATGCATCACTGTGCAAAAAAAAGATTATAAAGAATGAAAGAGCCAATCTCGAGAAAAGCTAATACCTAAGAAATTGATAATATACTTATAAAAAAATATCGAATTTGGCCAGTTTTTCTATAAAAACACGCCAAGCAACCAAAATGTCATGTCTAAACACACATATTCTTCAAAAATAAGCCCTCATGAGCAAAAAAAACCATCAATCTCATAAAAAAATTGAGTAATTTGACTAAGAACATCGACGTATGCTTATTAATAGTGATTCTTATAAATAAACATGCGTTTTTGAGCCAACAAAACTTTTTTCCAAAAATCTGCTTAAGCCATCTTTTACCTATGATAGTACCCAACTTTCATGCAAAAAATCAGAAAGAAGTCCAAAAAATCCTATTTTTCAGCCATTTTTTGGCTGAAATTTAGCCAAATTTTTTTTTAGAAAATCGGGCTCCGTCACATTTTGGGCATCACCATTTGCACCAAAAATCAGAAGATTCCTATGATTCAATCCTGAGAAAAGTTGGTAACAGACGAACGAACGAACACAGGTTAATTTATAGGACCTCCACCGGGGTAGGTCCAAAAATAAAGAGGAACAAGCTAAATGTTGAACAGACCTATTACTAGCTACAGACCTACCTGAAGATTGATGTAATAAGAAAATAGGAAAAAATGGCAACAAAAGTTAGCAATATCATATCATTTACCAAAAAGGAAGACTTGACAGGCGGCTGAGGCGATCTTAAGAACTTCTCCCAGTGAATAGAACAGGATCTATGCTGAGCAATAATTTTGGAACGGTTCGTCCACCCCCCCATGGATTTATAATGAAACAGCTCATTTACACTTTTTGAAAAATGAAACTGGATATCAATGAAACTAAACTTTTTAAAAACATCAACAAAGTCACCCCAAACCAGGCTAAAGATTTTAGGAAGAAAATAAAACACTTGAAACGATATCAAAACGCTGAACAAAACTTATTCATAAGAGTATTTACGACTCTTCACATAATAGTGACATAAGGTAATATTCAATACGGAGAAGGGTGACCCAAACCCGAAAACAGAGGAGTAATGGACCCTACATCGTAGAGGGTTACTTTGGCCGAGTTTTCCAAGAATGAAATTTTAGGGAGTATAAATAGGGGGCAGTTTTTGTATTGAAAATCACAACAATTTTTAGAGCAACAAGAAGCAACGCAATAATAAATATCACATCAATATAAGCTTGAAAAGGTATTTCAGCCATTAATTTTGCTTTTTCGTCCTTCTACATGTATTGTTTTGGTAAGCTTTGAATCCTCCTTTTGAGGATTTGCACCTAATAACATGAATCTAGACTGTTTATCATTTCACTTTCTTTTAGATGCCATTATTATCGCACGGCATAATTTCTTTGGCTTGCATCGTTCTTGTAATACAGGTAATGTTAATCACGTGTTAACTTAATATCAAGAATCATTCAAATCTTAATCTCCTTTATATGTGAACGCCTCACAATGACAAAACTGGCCAGTGAGTTTGACATCTATTACGGGCTACTTCACACCACACCAAGCAGATTGAAAGTACTTATTTTGGCAAGCAGCATAGGTCCTGAAAATTTTAAATTTTTATTTAGTGAAGGGTCCTTTCTCAATTTTGATCAAAACTAATTTTGTTGTATGACAGACTAACTTTATGTACTATTTTACCCTATTTTGAGAAATTTTGAAAAATTATAGAAAACAAGAAGAAAATCTAATTTTCTCTGAAACTAACTCTTTTTTCCTTTCAGGGCCAACTTTACGATTTGGAATTCAAAGAGAATGGTCAAACATACAAAGAGATGATCACAGTGGACAAAGATAATCAAATCCTCGTCTTTGACGTTCCCAACCATGGTAACCGTGGTGCAGCTACCTATCTTAAAGATTTCATCAATGTAAGGAGAATCTAATCAAGTTTTATCTAGGTTTAGTAAGTACTTGCAAGCTTAAGAGGCGAAAGAAATGACCTCTAAGTTAAAGTAAGAAGATTTTCAATTCGAGTAATTTTCTCAGTAATCTTAACAGCAGCATATTTTCTTCCCGTGCCTTTCTAACTTTTTCAAAAAAACTTGACACTGATAACGATTATTAACTACGCTACTGTGAGGGTTAGAATTCGGGAAAACTATATCGGACAAGGTTTTAGAGTGTCCGCGTTCTTTAATCATTAAAATACAAGAAACCTAACTGAGGCGAATCCAACGACTTTCCACTTTCTTCAATAGCGTTTGACAGTGATGCGAGATGACGAAACCAAAACATGTTACGTGTGGAAGATGAAGAAAGACGAACCAACTCCTGACTCTGTTCTCAAAGCTCTCAAAAAGGTGTGTGTATGTTCAAACTAAGCCCTTTACCAAGTTCAAGTGTAAAGGCTATTGCTTACAAAATACAACAAATTGAATTGTATTGAAATTAATGGTGATTTCTACTAAAACACTTGCTGCAAAGAAAAAGATTTAAGTTAAGAACTTACCAATAAGTCATTGGTAATAGAACTACTCATGAACAAAGACGCCCCAGAAGCAACCTCTATTTCACAAACGAAACCTTTTAGGTCATTTGAACCGAATTATTAAAAATCAAACTGCTTTCATTTAGGTCAACTACAAGTTCCCCCAAAACCGTTATTGGATCGAGACTGAAAATATGATTCCAATGCAGCCGTTCGATTTGTCACCTTATCCAATCATCGACCAGTTCTGTGACAAGCGAAGAGCATTGGAAGTGAAGGTCTACGCAAATATCACTGAAATGGAGCGTGAGGTCAAGGCTGACTTATTGAGTACGTACTTATCTCAAAGCCGAGAAATTCTCTCTCGATTACATTCTCATTCTCATCGAGAATAGTCGAACGTGCGCAACGCACTGGGCTCAACTTCAGTGGCCTCAAATTATTCATAGGCCCAATTGTAGACCCTCAGATATTCACCCAATGAACAAGTGTGCCAAATTTCAACCAAATCCGACCAATTTGGAGGCCTGTAGGCTGCTCCAAAGCTTTAGCCTCGTTTTGGCAAAAAACTCGTCCACATGCCCCAAAAATCAAAATTTTTGAAAAATGCAAAAACCACACCCAGATATTCACCCAAGGAACAAGTGTGCAAAATTTCAGCCAAATCGAACAATTTTTGAAGTCTCCAGGCTGCCCTGCGGTTTTAGCCTCGTTTTGGCGAAAAACTCGTCCCCAGGCCCCAAAAATCAATATTTAAAAAAAATGAAAAAAACACCCCCAGATATTCACCCAAGGAACAAGTGTGCAAAATTTCAGCCAAATCGAACAATTTTTGAAGTCTCCAGGCTGCCCCAAAGTTTTAGCCTCGTTTTGGCGAAAAACTCGTCCCCAGGCCCCAAAAATCAAAATTTTCAAAAAATGAAAAAAACACCCCAGATATTCACCCAAGGAACAAGTGTGCCAAATTTCAGCCAAATCCGACCTTTTTTGAAGTGTCCAGCCTGCCCTAAAGTTTTCGGACGGACATACATGCATACATACAGACATACATACAGACATTCTCAGATTATAGCTCAACTGAAGTTGAGAATATGACAAAACCCCTTTTCTCAAAATCAACCCGTTCAGCAATCCTCACACAGAAATGAAATTTAGTCATATTTATATTCCAGACTCCCCAAACGAAAATTTCAAATTTGAATGCAAGTAAACTCAGTGATTACAGCGCATTGTCCTCAAAACACATCTTAAATTATTTTCACCATAGGTCACCATTTGAACAACCGTGGAAAGCGACAGGCAACAGGAGTAGATTATACTCTCTGCCAAGGAGAAGAGTCCAAATTCTTGACTGCAATCCAGGAATGTAAGAAGAAAAGAAGACCAGACTTGTTGTACTTGAAGTGCAAAATCTTGCTCAGCCCCCATTGCACTTATGTTGTGAGCTGCAAGAAGATACCAGGCAACAAATGGCAATGCCCAAAACCAGTTCATTCGTTCACACAACTTCACTGTTGCGCATTTAAATGCGCAGCTTAATCATTTGTAAAAATAGACTAAAGTTTGTGTCGAATAGATAAATATGCCATGAAGCTTCAACTCTATTATTTTTGTTTTTCATATGTTGTTTGTACGGTAAATAAAGAAAGCAGCCAAACCCATAAAAAGGCAGGTTCTGATATTGGCGGTGATAACTTATCTCGAGCTGACGTACTAGAAAAGTATAACTTTTACATACTTTCTTTTGCATCTGCAATAAAATTCTTCCCTTGAACTTTGTAGCAGGGCCAATAGCAGAAAAATAAACTTACTTTTGGGCACATCAGCGGTGGATTGTGATGTGTTAAGAGCAGCAGGGCTCGATTCTTGGTGAGTGAGACCACGTTGTCTTCTGGAGGACGTTGAGGTGGAAGAACTAGTGGTAGTGTTGCTCGAAGGTGTAGTTGTTGTGGTCGTAGGCTGTGAGGGCGTGGTAGAGGGTGACTGATCACGTGACCTGCTGATGGCGGCGGACGGGCGCGATGGAGGTGCCGTCTGAATATATAAATATATAATACATAACAATTAAGAAACGTTGTATTTCTTTTCAATACTTAAAGTTTCTTGCTTACGCATTCATCAGTTGATTAGAAAATATATAATATATATAAAAGATAGTTTGGGTGTTTAAACTGGGGTTCAGTGATTGTGTTTGAGTTGGATTATTATTATCTATATATTAATAGCCGTAGTCTGTATGTCGTTTTGTTTGCATGTTTGTCTGTTATACTTTCGTTTTCGCACGCAATGTTTTTGTTCTTCCAAAAGATAACTTTTAGTTCTTGCTCCACAAATGTGTTTAACGATATTCGCGCCGTTTTATAAAGACTTTGTTTTGATTGATAGATTAGACTTTTTCTTTTTTTTTCTTTCTTTTCTTTTGTTTTACACGTTTTTTTTTTATTAGAACCTAGTTTATAAGAACATATAGGCTGAAATTCGTCGAAAAATTAAGAACATCTTAAGAACATACCCAGCCTCAGTTTGGAAAAAAATGACAAGAAACTACAATTTTTTCCTCTTTTTAAGCAGTTTTAACCGAATTTAGGGGTGGATCTTCAAAAGTCGAGAGTCAAATATTGTCCAAATTTAAGTGCTCTTTATTTTGTATCATATTGTCGATTTAGAGTAGTCTGAAAAATTAAGAACGCATTTAAGAACATTTTAGGCTGAAAATTGCTAAAAAAATAAGCACATCCAGGCTCAGCCAAATTTTAGGTGTTCTAATAAAAAAAAAAAACGTGTATGTTTTCGAATGTAATTAACGACCTTATTTGATTTGAGACATTCGAATTCTTTTCAAAACAAAAGAAATCTTTTAAACAGAATCTGTTAAAGAAAAGAACACAATAATCACATAACAAGTTTGTTAGAACAACAGCAACATTAAAAATACATTCAAAAGGCGGTAAAAACTAGAATTCTTTCTTCGTAAAAAGGGACCTTTAAACATGTATGTCGATAATTATTTTGCTGTAAATCTAAGTCATTGTTGAATTTGAAAAATTATTGAAGTTATGACGAAGTTATTTTATAAAAAGCAACAATAAAATAGCGCTATCTATCACCCTTTTTTGTCTGCGTGTCCTAGCTGCCTTCCGGGGGGGACTATGGTTTCGAGCTGACTTTCAGCCCTGTCCCTCGGACCCTTAGTAGAATAAAGAGGAGAAGAAACAAGGGAAATTGTGTGAATTTTAATGCACTTTTTGGAACTAATTTGACCAAATTTCTATCTTTCTGGAGTTGAAATTTTCCTATTTTTCCAATTCTTAGTGGGACTGAAGTTTGATTTTCCGATTTTTCAAACTGCCATGTTTCAAAAAAGGCACCCTTAAGGCCGGCACATACCCATACCCATACCCTTCTCTTGCCTAAGTACACCCCCCCCGGGCTGCCTTTTTTCGACGAATTGCATGTCATGTCTATTATTTCACTCCGCCTATCTTGACATCAAAGTTTTCCTAAACATTAAGAACTACGGCATATATAACGCGAGTGAAGCGAGAAAAAAAATCTAATTGCAGAGCCGCCTCGGACGTCGCTGGTCGCCGGTATGGTGTAATTTGGGAATGACGCCCTTTCTGTTTTCTGATCATTTTTGCCACAAAAATATTTTTCAAAATATGGTTAAAAGATACGTCACCCGGGAGGGATAGAGTCAAACTTTGAAGAGAATTCTTCCCTTTAATTTTGATTTCATCGTATTTAAGCCACCTTCCCAACATCTCAAAGGACTTTAAATGCGTTCAGCAAACAGCTAAACCGGCGTGGTACCGGCTAGTCATATTTAATTTAAGAGAGATTTAGATTAGGGTAAAAAAGGAGGAAAATACACAGCTGTTTACCTCGGCTCGCTGTCGTTGTCGGGAGGAAGGCTCTTCTGTTGGTAGCCTTGGATCGATGAAAGTCGTCGAGCGCCGAGAATGGTCGACGAAATAACTTTGCCCGTAAACGTCGTTTTTCATTTCCCATCCAGGAGGGAGGTCTAGCGTGTCGCTGGCGAAAAAGTTAAGCAGCGTAACAACATCACGGCTGTGTTGGTACCTATGAGGGACAATAATTAACAGGGTTTAAGCTTTTAAGATTAACAATAGTTTCGTTTTGCTCTGGATTTAAGTCTTGTACCGAAATACAAATAGTGTGACTGCTGATAACAAAGACGCCAAGATGAAAAATATCCTGTGGGTGTATCAACCAATTTAAGAAATTTAACTTTTCTTGGGCACAAAAGCTGGGAAAAGATAAGTGTACCTTTCGAATTTGGTGGGTTCCTGACGAACTCGATTTAAGATTTGTTGAAGTGTAGGATTTCGTTGGAAGAATTGATTCGCCATCTAGAATGAAAATATGAACATGGAAATTTGGCAGAATAGCACCCGATGGTGTTGCTCAACATGTCTTACTCCTTTTAAAATCTCTATTGGCTGCATTGGTTTCTACATCATAAGACAGAAATTTGAGGGAGCTTTAGAGCCTTTTTCATCAACGAAATATAAAAGGGATCGAGTTATGAAGAAGTTCTAGCTTACCGTATGATTGTGGATGAACTGATAGAAATCTCTCCTCTTGATGAAGATACATCCTGGGGAATCGGTAATGGCTCTCTCGCGTCGATCTGCACTACTCGATCCACGACGCGACGGGGTTGCATTGGGAGTGGGCGTAAGTACAGAAGCACTGCTTACTGGACGACGCGAGTCGGTGGTTGGTGTTTGCGTTGACGGCGTGCTTAACGTGGATACGGCAGCTTCTTCCGGTGTTGCGGTAGCCGACGTAGGAGTTTCACCCGTACGACGTCCAGCGCGTATAGTTCGACGTAAGCTTTGGTAGCGACGGTCAAGTTGTTCTAGCTGCTCGTTAAAGTTATGCTCAGGTGAAGTGGGCGCTGTAGAAATAGGAGAGAAAAGTGATTGATAAAGTTTAGTTCGAAGTCCGTACTTACGAAGAAGCCATTTTTATACGAAATATAGCAGTTATTTTTAAGTGATCCGGACTGTCGAATTTGGATATCAACCGTTTGAAACGTATGGATAAGTGTGAATTTTTTTCAAGGAAAGATCCCGACATTACAGAAGAGAGCGCGTAAGGCAAAATTACTGATTTCACGTTTGATCCATTTACCTTTTTTCAAGGTTTTTATTTGAGGTGTCCCGAAATGATAGCAGAATGATGTGTTTATTTCATTTTCATTTGCTATTTAAAACAGATTCAAGAGGGTTCAAGGAAGAAGAATATATAAAACAAGATCTACAAAACGAAAATATCGCTTTGATGTGCTTTAAGAAACTTATTTACCAGGTCAACAAAGCGGTTGTCAAGGCAACATCAAAAGACACACGCATCGTAGAAAATGATTCCCTTAACCAATAACTGGATAAAATTGCATCACACAAGAATCCAGCAGCATTTATCCATCATCTGCCAAAACTTATAATTTGTGGCTAATTAATCAACTCAAATTGCGAAAAATATGAATATCATTAGTCGTGGTTTTGCAAACCCAACCCGCCCTCTGAAGATCAGGCTGATTGGTATGTCAACCGTTGACGTTCAACCATCCACACCCCCTGAAACAAAGTTGCAATCTTTTTCAGACACACAACTCTTGAATATGAACCGTCAATTGTTTTAGTCATATTTTTTGGGGTTTTGCCTATAACCAATGTCGTCTTTAGCCATAAAAGAATTTGCCAGGCGTAATTCCCGGGCCCTTTCTAAGAACTAAAAAGATTGGCAGTTAAGTCTCAAATTTTTCTTATCCTGTTTTTATTCATAGGGTGTAATTAAGATATTTTAGATCTTTAATTCTGACTTCTTTGACCCTTAAATTGCTTGAAATTGAGTAATTTCAGGCTCAGCATTGTTCTTATTTTTTGGCGATGTTGAGTCATATTGTTCTTAAAAAATTGTTCTTGTAATAGAAAGAGTGCACTAGAAGGTGACAACTGTAATATAGAGCAGGTGGATGACAACGCACATTATAAGCTTATGAAAATCCCTTCATCGTCGTCAGTGCACTTGATTAAGAAGTAAAACAAATACTTTCATGAATGTTGTCTTACTTCAACAACGGCTTTCCAATATCCTTATATGGATAAAGAATTTACATTGCTACTGAGCGTGAAATACGAGCCGTGAGCTAGATTAATATGACTGTTTATAGTCTGCCAAGTAAACCGTAAGAATTCATTATTCGGAAAGCTTTTGATAAGAACTACCAACATTCCAAACCACTTTTTCTCTCCTACTTGTCAACTCACACCTCCACCTACAGTATTTGCAAAGATTTCATAATTTTAGCTTCGAATGGTTCATTCTTGGTTGACAAGCGACCTCGGAAAAATCTCTTCATGGAAACATGGAAATCGGGTAAAAAAGTTATTTTCAAACCTGTTCTTAGAGAGAAAGAGGAGATTAAAGTTAGGCTTTAAGTGGAGAAAGAAATCAAACGACTCGACTACGTCATTTTTGTACACTTATAACAGGAACAGGAGGTATCAAGTTTAAATGACAAAAAAATCAAATTTCTCTCTGTTTAATTGATTCACTGAATTGACGAATTTTTGGCATTCCACGCGATTTTAGTGCGTGTGGTTTGTGCAGCCTGCTCAAAAAGCACTTGAAGCTTCAATAATCGATAAAATGCCATCGTTTTTCAGTTGGTGATAACTGGCTTTTATCAAAGTAACAATTTTAAAAACTTTTAAAGGGAATCAAATTATTTCTGACCCTCATTCTCTATTATCTTACACCAAGATGTAAAAATTTTCTTTCGACACGCTAAAGCTCTGTTTAGATTACCGCATCAAGGATCTTGCAGAGTTTTCGAGGATTGGCGGGTCCAACCGAAATATTTTCAGGTTTACGCGAAAGGGTAGTTGAACCCGACTGGTGATGCAGCACATCAAAGGCCGACTATCATTCATCTCCGATGGTAAATTGGTCCGCTCCTTTAGAGCTTTAGCGTGGGCGGCCGCCTATCCACCATCGGAGTATCATTCTCCACCGTAACTATAACGTTGGGCTATCAATTAAAATTCCAGAATAGTGCCCTTATATGTAGTTCATATAACTATGCCCCTAATTTTCAACCCTTGCAGAGGAAACATTTTTTAGTTTTATTGTGTTTGAAGAAGTTGAAATTTCCAAGTTTACACCTTGTGTCTGAAGAACAAACTGTTAAATGTTAATGAAAAAGAAAGACAGACTTTAAAACATGTACATCCAGGTAACATTCAAGGAACAATGTACCCAAGCGATATTGTTGAAATTCCTAATGATCAATTATTTTGCATATTTTTACCCAAAGACCTTATTAGTCGCGCTAATAAGGTGGGCTGCCTGTCACTAATAACCCTTCGCTGTTGAAATTCCATGCAAAAGAATTCACCGCAGAAAGTAGCATTTGACAAGCAATTGATGCTGATTGTTGCAATGTCCTTAATTTCATTTTGCAAAGGATGTGTGTAAAGTGTCCAAAATATGTACTTGACAACGAGCAAGGTACAACAGAAACAAAGCATGAGCGCGAGGCGAAGAATATGACGTAGTAAATGCAAACGAGGCTTAATGCTCATATAAACGGATGCCAAGAGCCAAGAAGTTAAAGAATGAGGCGATAATAATCAGTACATGAAAGCGAGGCTGAAGAAGGTTCAAAGTACGTTCAAAAGACGTTCCGTGTACCAAACATGTACAAACACGTTTAGTGAATTAACACCTGTTCCAATAATTAGACGTGGGTGTAATTAACAAACATATGCCTCTTATTAAGGGAGCTTAATTACTCTCTTAATAACTTAACCTCAACTTTTTAGCAACTGTATGTTCATCTCATCAAATTTGTTATGGGATTACTGAACAATTTCGTAGTTAAAGACAGTTTCTTATAAGAATTTAAGAAAAGTACGATCTCATCAGTATAAGCATTATGAGGTAATTTTTTATGACCGACGTGTCATAAATGAATGTATGGTCTCAGAAGGACAGCAATATATGTCTTTCAGTGCAAGCGTCAGTGCCAAGCTGGAGAATTTCTGAAATTCGATATCAAATACAAATTTAAAATAGTTTCAAGTTTGTGTTCTTATAAATTAGATAATTATCACTGTAACCCGCTAATTTTGACAGTTAAGAGATTGCATACACAAGGGACAAATTACCAAATTTAATTGTGCAAAAAATTTCAGTTCAAAAATAATAAGCGGCTACATGCAAACGAAATGTTTGAAATGGCCGAACAGATTCGCCGTTACATGCAAAAAGCCTTAAAAACGGATTTTGATTAAATTACGGCACGTGAACCGTTTAGTTTGAGCCGCTAATTTCCTTAGATTTCCCGAAACATCGAACATGAAATGTCTCAGCAGTCGTCATTAAAAAGTCCCCTTGTAGGGGTGGCTACTAGGTTAACTGGATGACAGATGGGTGCCGCTCATCAAAAGTTGGGGGGGGGAGCCGAAATTTAACGGAACTTTTTCTGGGAATTTAGCAATCGGGATTTTTTATAAGGAAATTAGATTCTAAAGTTTTTTACCCTTATAGCGGGATACTGAAGGTCCGGGCACCCTTAAGGGCGGCACACGTCCGCATCCTCCATTCGACATAGATATCGTACATGTATGTATGTCCATTCTAACGACATTACAGTGACGAAATTATTCTAAAAAACTAGAATCAGTTTGGGCAGAAACACATTGTAGACAACTCTTGTGGCAGGTCAAAAAGATATGTTTTGGGTTTAATAAGCATCCTCTCCAGTTCACATATAGCGATGACGAGACAAGATAAAGAAATCAGGTGAACACAGTGTGAAAGAACAGTTATTGTATCTCTTATCAGATGTATTACATCGACATAGAAAATTATTTTCTTAATCCATCATCTATTACTCATTCAAATAAAAGCTGATTTCTAAATACCAAGCATTTTTTTTACAAAGATTTTCATTGGCGATAAGGGTTTTACATTTTACGAATTCCAACATTGAACAGGGGAATGTTATGTTATGATAAGTGACGATGATAAGAGATACAAGTGTTGGTGTCAGTGAAAATATTTGACGTGTGAAGCAGGTTGATGCTAAGGTCAAGTCTTTTGTAGCAAGGAAACCACTCAATATTTTAAATTAAAATTCTTTTGTCAAGAGAGATGTTGACGCTATATTGATTAACCACCGAAAATCTGATAGAACAGAGGCAGACACCCATACCCATCCCTCTGTGACTTAAAATCCTACAAAGGAAATTAAACTCTATCATTCGGCTAGACCTCATTGGTCTCCATAACTATCCATGGCATTACTACTACTAGGCCACTCGCAAGTAAATGATGAATTTTCTAGTCCGTAATCTACACTGAAACAATTGTAATTGACATTCAGGCCTTAAGAACCTTTACATCGTGTGCAATAAAATAACTAAACCTGATCATTTTGGAAAGAAAGAATTTCAGTGACGTACTTTATGATTTTTAAAGTCTTAAAGTCATGCCCAACACTGGTGATAATTCATTACATATTTATTTGGTATACGATTCATCCGGATGAATAACATCGGAAAAGACCACTTATCATAAGAGCACAAGGGCACTTCATTTGAAATATCCGACGTTGTCCGGGAATGTCATTATCACATCTAATGACCTCTTTCCGGTTCGAAAAGTCAAATATTTTGAGGTTGATTATGTAAAAACTCAGTAAGTAAAACAACTCTTTTGAGCGAGGCTAAAGAGGCTCGTTCCAAGAAAGTAATTAGAAACACAATCGAAACATAGTCAGCTGCATAAAGTGCTTTTTAAAAAAGCATATTTTTGTTTTGACTTTCCAACGATTTAAATTTTAGGGTCAATTTTCGAGGATTAGTTCTCGTAACTCGGACTTCTATATTACCAAAATTAATCCAACCCTTTTGGTACTTTTATTTTCTTTTCTTTCAATTTCATTGGCCTGAGGTTTTGCCTGAGAGTGAAGACTTTGGTGGGGCACGGTTTATAGGGATGATAAAAAGCACTGATGAATAATGGTTCAATTATGTCTTAAAGTTTAAAAACCAAACTAGTTGACGAAATGGACCTCCTAGCTCTGCCACGGCTGATTAAACCAGATCAAATCTACAAATGTTATAAGGCCTACAAACACTATACAAACAAGTGTATATGCCCTTAAATGAAGCAAAACTTGTCTTACCTAGAAATATAAAGATAGGTCTATATCATTTTTAACCGAAATTACCTTCCGTCAAAGATTTTTCGATAAGAAATCTTAAACCACGCACGGACGGCCCACACGCGCAAATTCAATACGACTTCAATATATCCACAATGAATAATTATGAACCATTCAATTTGACCTTAAAGTATCTTTTTTACCTTCTAAAAATGCTAAGGTATATAAAAATGTTTTTCCAATGAAATATTATAAACTATGACTAAAATATCTGCAAAAAATATAATACATGTACAACCTTTTTAAAACTATTCCTTTGACTACTTTATTATAAAAAGTCATTTGCGTATATCATCAACATATATATAAAAAATGGGTGAGGAGAGAAAGAGAGTCAGGTTTCTGGTCTACCAATATTTGCTAGACAATCATTAGCCTCGTGTTTCTTCAGAAGTGAGGCTCGCGAAAAAGTCTTTGAACAGAAGCGGCATTCGTACTTTTTAACTTGAGTATGTGTTTGAATGTGCGCCCGTAAATTCGAGCGATCGGCGAACGCGCGACCACAATATGAACATCCGAACGGCCGCTCACCCGTATGCGTTCGAATATGTCCTTGCAGAAGCCACGGTCTGCTGAAAGCCTTGCCACAAATGTTGCATTTACAAGGTAAAGTGTGTGTTCGTATGTGCATTTTAAGAGCACCAAGGCTCATGTAGTCTTTTTCACAGTATTTGCAAGAAAACCGACGTGGACTTTTACTGTTTTTATCTGTTTTGCTAACGGTCTGTTGGCGTGGTGGAGATTTTTTGTCCTCCAATTCCGAGTTGACTTTTAAGTCTACAGTAGGGTGATGCTGTATATGATGATCTGATGGATGAACGACTACAATTTCGTTTGTGTGACGTTCGACTAGTTTCCTCTCATACAAATGGCTCTCTACATGAGCAGGTCTCGTCTCTTCTTTGATAAGCGGTTTCTCCAAAGGTGGGCTTATCGTGTTGAAGTTTATATCTTTCTCCGGTGGAGTATAAAACCGTGAGATGTGTTTTCCGTAGAACGGGAATTTTCCATGATGCCAATAGTCGTTGATTTCGACGTAGGTTGGAGAGCGTTTGCCTTGGTAGAGAATATCATCAGGTGAGTGGTGAGCACGTGGTTCGAACGTCTGGACATGTTGAAAGTGATCTAAAAGAAACAAAAACAGAAATCATAAAAAGCGAACGCAAAGTGAAGCAGAACTCTCAAAGAAGAAATATAAAATATAAATTATTGAAGTTGAAAATCAGAAAAATTTGTAATAAATTAGGTCGATTCGTTTTGTGATTTGCTAATAATGTTATAAAGAAAAGTTTCTCAGAGATAGAGCACAGTATCATTCACAAAAATAAAAAAATATTAAAAATTAATAAAAGAAGAGACAAATGAGAAACAGAAAAAAAAGTTACCTGAATCATCTAATCTGTTTTTCTGTTCGTACAATGATCTCGCGTGGAAATGTTGCTCTGTTTTCAGGTTACTCTTCACCAAGAACGATCGTGGCATTTTGTCCAATCAACCAACAAATAAAATTCAAAAATTCTTTTCCACAAAAATCAACCTTGCGTTTCTCTCTCAAACCACCATATCAAAAGAAAAATGAATCTCCACTCTTGCACACACAAAACGTATGGGGGAAATACAAAATGAGCGATTTACTCAATCAAAAAAACACATGGGAAAACCAAACAATATAGCCACTAAACAATGAGAGTCTATAAACTTTCTCTTTATACGAAAAACGTTCGGTGTATACAGTGAAGTGAAAAGACGTCTTTGATTCACGACTCAAACGTTCAGTACACTAGCAACAGGTGCGCTTTACAACTTCTACTAATGATTTGATTTTGACAGCCTCCTCCAATGAGAGAGATGAAAGAGAGAAAGGGGAGCTATCAACGAAATATGCAAAATGCTTGACACAAGCCAAATTGTTGTCATTCCACACGAGACGGGGGTCAGTCAGTAAATAGTATTGTCATAACGTAATCAAATAATAAAACAATCAATAGAGAAAAAAATTGTGACAGAATCATAAAAAAGAACCTTCAAAATTTTATACTTGTCATTTTTTGACCTAAGAACATTTTGCAATTTCCTACTTAAGTTATTTTAATTTTTTTTCAGTTGACCTTTATTGTATATTTTTCGTAAATTTTCACTATTAATAAGGGCAGTAATATATAAAAGTAATGGAATTTTTACAATCTTCGAAGAAATGTCATTTCCTTCTAATTTGCTTCTAATCTGCGTCACTATTTCGTAGCTTGTTCTTATAAAAAATCAAGAGTGAAATAAAATTCACGGAATTCTTTCGATGTATCATTACGTAGCCTGTGGATGCATTTGAGTAGCGAGATTGAAAAAGAGGCTAGATGGAGATTTTTTAGCAAAAGGCTGTGTAATGAAGCTAGAATAACGAACAGACTACAGCAGTCGCTTATAGTTTGGATAAATAAACAGGCAAGCTACATAATTTTGCATTCCAACAAGTAACAAAGTTTACAAAAGTTCTTATAAGGCAATTTTTGAGAGCACCCTACGAAAAGTAAACCCTCACTTACTAAGACTTTTATTTGATTAGTGTACTCATAGTATGATAATCAAAAAAATGGTGGCAAAAATTAACATTTATACACGACAAATATTTTCTACAAATAGCTTGGTGGCGTGTGTGTCGGGAACAAATGCTATGCCTTTTGATTCGAAAATCCCTCTAAAAGAAATTCACGTGCAAGAATAAATATATTTCTTTTTTTTTCTTTAGCTATCATTGACCTTAGGGCTTTGGTATTTAATCTCAAATTCGGGAATCGACCAAACCCAGGTCAGCTTTCCCCGGAAAAGTTTGGTACATTGTATTGAGACATGGTTGTATGTTTTGTGCGAGTCATGCAAACAACTTAACTATGCAAACTGCCCTGTATGAATCTACAGCAGAGACATACCTCCTTTCAAGCTTGCGAACCTCCCCTCCTACTGTAATTGCTTGTCCCAAAAACGATATTTTTTCATGGTTCAGGGACAATTTCCATTGTAAGTTTGATTTCAATTTTAACAAACTTCATGAAGCCTTGGTGCTTATACACGTTTTTTTTTATAAGAACGTCAAAAATTTTCGAAGCCTTCGGATGTTCTTAGTTTTTTGGATTTGAAGCCTAAACATGTTCTTAAAATGTTCTTAT
The DNA here is from genome assembly GCF_902728285.1 of Clytia hemisphaerica. Classification (NCBI taxonomy): domain Eukaryota; kingdom Metazoa; phylum Cnidaria; class Hydrozoa; order Leptothecata; family Clytiidae; genus Clytia; species Clytia hemisphaerica. The sequence continues at coordinate 417,214 of NW_027104114.1, read as the reverse complement.
TTTCAGCATTTTTTGAGCATTTTGATGTAATTTCTTAAGAAAATGCATGTTTTTAAGTCTCCAAAGCCTTAGAATGTTCTTAGAATGTTCTTAAATTTTTGGGCCTCGAAGCCTTATGTTCTTATATAGTTTGTTCTTATAAAAAAAAAAACGTGTAGGTGAAGCAGCCCTAATTTAGCTCATAAATACAAATCTCTTGATAATTCACGCATTCATAAGATCTAGGTAGAAGAAATGACTCTTAGTTCAAAACGAACAAGCTTTCAAAAGTTGAAGAAAATCAAGCGCCTTATGCTTTCCTGGTTACTGTATTTTGAAAAATCTTATTGATACTGTACTGAATTTGTAAATAGTATTCAAGCATTATTCTGTGAAAATTTCACTCCCGGGGGGGGCAGCTGGGCAAAAGGACCGACGGGTATGTGCGGGTCCTAAGGGTACCTTTTCCAATATGTTTAAAATGCACTGTAAGGGTCGGAAAAACTAGAGATGCACTGTAAGGGTAGAAATTTCAGAAAATTCTTGAAAAATCTAGATATTTTGACCAAAAATGCTAGAATTTTGACCATTTTTTGCACGAAAGGGATCGAAAATTTGGGGGAAAATGCACTCTAAGGGTATGATTTTCACTGATTTTTGCTGCACTGTAAGGGTGCAATTATAAAAGCCAATTTTTGGCCCGCACATACCGTCAGTCCGCAAACCCAGTGCCCCCCCCGGGATTTCACTCGAAATAAAAACAGTGAGATGACCGAGATGAACTTTCAAAGTTGAATATTTAGAAATTAGCTCTTTCAATAAAATGTGCGTCATCTGGTTCTAACTGTTTAAAAAGTTATTTGCAATTAATAAAAATGTCCCCAACAAGCAAATTAGAGAGGACAGTGTGAAAACTTCAACACCTGAACGTAACATTGTTCCTCTTTAAATATTATAAACACTTTTAAGGTTAAGTATTTTGTTAGCTTCGATTAAACCACGGATACACAGCTAGAAAATCTATCAACGGGGAAAACGATAGCATCATCATTCCAATCACAGCTTTCTGATACTATAATCGAATCCCATCCTCTTTGGAGGTAGAGGCTGGTTTGATCCCGACCTACCCCCCCCCCATCCAAACAAAGAAATCCAAAATAAAGACATACTTTCGAATGTCGAGGCATTGAAAAGGCAGAAGAAGTGTGCTAATTTTGACTGGAATAAATGCGAATCTCTTTGGTGTGTATTTTATGCATCCCTTTAAGGATAATGTGAGTCCTCATGACGAACCCCCGGGGTTATTCTAAAGAGTGTCCAGTCTGATATCTTTTTATCAAGGTGTGAATTTGATTTTGAGAGAGGAAGAGAGAAAGTTTCAGAAGGAAAGGAGATCTTTTGTGAAAAAGAAAATGACACTTGATTGTTGTGATGATTGATTTGTTAATGATGATTAGAATTTCATGATGATGCTGTAAAAAGGTGTTAGTGGCTCTGGGAATAACAAACCTATGCTCTCTCCTAAACACTTGTTATCCGTCCGTTCCTTTTTATTCATAACTTGTGAAAAATAAAAGAGAGGAAATCATCTTTTAATGACTTATTAAAGTCTCAAAGAGAGCCCCACTTGTCATTTTTTGATTTGTCACGAAATTTTTGCTGAAATTTTAATTACGACTTGTATTTGTTTCTCAGTTTTTAAACCAATTTTGCGAAAATATACTACACATGAATTTTTTCGAATCTTGTAATTCATAACAAAACACTTGTCCTTTATTGAACGATAAATCACCGCAATAAATATCTTCGAAATGATTTTTATGGCTTTGTAATTAGTCTGTCATTTATCATTATAATGAGTCAGCCTAGATTCAAAATAAAGTCCATTCTGAAAGCTTTTGGCAGTCTTCATTAGCCTGGATATGCAAACTGTAAACTTTTTTCTACTTGGTCTACCTAGATGTTCGTAAACCCAAGGTCGGCAAAATTCTGGTTATGCGCAATCGTTGAACGGATAAAGTACGCATGTGCTGCCTTCTGATTTTAGAAAGACATCCTTTTTCGGTCACCCCTCTCAGGGTTGGTCTAAAAAGCAGGGTAGCCGATTGGGGTAGCCAATTGGGCTAGGTTGTGGGGTACCTAAGAAGGAAGCCAAGAAGGAAGACAAAATGGCGCCAGGTCTCTTGAGAAGTAACAAAGTTCAGTACCTTTGGAAAAAAGGCTATTGTGGCTGAAGTTCGAAAGGAATTTAAATTTTATTACATGGAATCATTAACAAGATGTTGTATAGTTATTTCCACATGAAAACATGTTTCAGATTTCAAAAGTTTAGGCAAAAAGAGGTACCTCATAACCTAGCCCAATTGCCTACCCCATTCGCTACCCTGCTTTTTAGACCAACCCCCCCTCTCACGGGGGGAGGCTGCGACGAGCGTGCACGGCCAGCTTTCCGGAACGACTCAACTTTTTCTCACGAGGGGTATTAAAGCTCCCTGAGCGCACCTACTCAATTCAGTCCCTTCACTGTATACTTTACACATTTCGAGAAAATGCTTCGTTTTGGAGGGGGGACAATGTAATAGCTCATTGGAAAGATTATTTTGAGCAGATTAGTATTAGCATTGGAAACTTTGCATGATTTGAAAATGAAAAAGAATATGATTATTTTTGCAATCGAAAGTTGCAGTACTCCTCCTAGTCGAAGGTAAAAGGCTAAAAATCTAGAAAATTCACTTTTGAAAACTTTTTTTATTTGAAGAAATCAGAAGTTGTTTTTTCGGGAGGTTTCAGGCTTAAAAATAATATTTGGGGGTAAAGGAAGCGACAAAAAGAGTGGCACCTTCATGCTGAGTCAGATAGATAAAAGCTACTTTACGCAACGATAACCTCAAAGCAAAATGAAAGATCGAAAGTTGTTTCAAGATGTGACCTCACGTTCTATTGCTTTTGTAAACAAAAAATAGCAAAGTTGATTTTGAACAAATTTACAATCGAACGTTTTCGAAAGAGCATCAATAAAGGCATGAGAAATGTGTTTTTATTAAATAGATCTTATCATTTCAAAAAGCTTTTCTAATCTTGTCGCACTTGTTTTTACATACGCATGCACATACTGATAGCAGGCTAGTTCACATGCGTGAGCGTTTATGAAATATTGCCGACTCAGCATCGTCAGACCTTTCAATGAAAACAAAACCTTTAAAGTGTTAAAACGTTTTTAAAGTGTTCTTATTATTTCACTAATTCAACTTGTGACTATTTTGATCTAATTTCCTAGAAAGTTACAATGTTTTAGAGTCTGCAAAGCCTTAATAAGATCTTCTTAGAATGTCCTCAAAATTTTAGCAACGAAGTCTACTGTATGTTCTTATATAAAAAAACGTTTTTAATGCAAGGCTCTTCAGCTTTTGATTTCGAAATTTAAACAACTCTTGATATACGAAGTAAAACTGCTGCGGAAAAAACGCCCCGTTTTTAAAGGATGCTTCCTATGTCATGAATTTCATGAATTAAATAACTTTAAATTGTGAAAGTCCTTTAGACTAGAGAGGTACACGTGAAGTTTAAAAAAAAGGTAAATTTTTTTCTAATGCACTTGTCATATCCTGGGGTGAGAAGAAACCTGCCTGCCTTAAAAATTCCAATGAAATCCTCTGCGAAACAAAAGAACGTTAGGAAAGCCATTTTTTATGAAACCACATCAAAGAACGTAAATTGGATTTGTAAAACAAATAGACACCTGAAAATTTGTGAGTTTTTTGCAAGTAGATAACGATGAAGAAGAGAAGAGATAATCTTTTCGGACACAGTTAGGTACATAGGGAATGAAAGACCGGACACCTGGGCCAAAGAAAAGACACAAAGAGAGATTTAATTTGTTCAATCCATTGGTGACGATTTGAGATCAATCAAAAATTGATTTGGAAAAGATATTGAATCAAATTTTCCTTCTGAACGTAAAATTAAAAGCAAGTGAAAGGAAGCGCCTAGTTTGAAAACTAGTTGAAATGGAAATGGCTCAAATCAGGCTTATTCATTGGTTGGAGGTAGAGGCTGGTTTGATCCCGACCTACCCCCCCCCCATCCAAACAAAAAAATCCAAAAAAGAAACATTTTTAAATTCTAGTTTGACTGAAGTTGAGAATATTCGGCCGTCAGAACATAAAGAATGGAACCTAAAGAAGAAAAGAAAGAGCAAAAAACTCACTGCCACTTTTGGGTCGGTGCCATGTGGTGGTTTTAGAGTTGTGATCGATGTAATAAACACGTCCGTGCGAGTCCACAGCTTTCTCCCAACCTAAAAAATGAAAAAGGATGCAAAATGAAGAAACTCAGATGAAAAGCCCAATTTTAATAAATTTAAGAAGAATCAAGTATTGACGTTGTTGTTTTCATTTTCACGTGAATAATGACGCGAATTCCAAAGTTTTTGAGTATTTTCCTTCCATTCAGTCAAGAATAATGAAACAACCTCGACTTTGTCATTTTTCAAAGAGCCAAAAAAGTACCGAATAATGAGTCATACACTTTTGATAAGAGGCTTACGCTCACTGTTAGTACTTCGCCCGAATTATTATCATCGTGGTAGCCTTTTACTTACTAGAAGGTAATTCAACAGTCGCCCTTGAAGATGATCGTTCACCGGTAGACCGCCCACTACCGCCCGACGACGAAATCTTATTCATCATTTTGGTTGTATGGCGTGGTGCTCTCGTTGAACCTCTAGAATTCGGATTCCGTGAAATTTGCGCTGATGAAGATGACCCAGTGGCTCCATCCGGTTGAGTAGGTGTCCTGTGAGGTGTGATTTCCGGTTTGCTTCGCGATCCCGCAGACCCGCTGCGGCCACCGTCGGGCGTTTCGAAAATGCGTTTGGGGTTATTTTCTCTTGGTGGTAAAGGTGGAGGCGCCTCTTCGGAGGGTGTTGAAGGCCTTGATGAAGTTTCTAAGCTAGTGACGCGAGCGATATCTGAAGCAACCAAAGTTGGAGGGGTAGGAGTAACAGGTTGTGGAGTGTCAGTGCCGGTCACGGATGAGGAGGAAGCTCCCTGTTGCCGAGAATTTTTACGCGAATTCTTTTTTCCACGCATACTACGCCGTCCTTCTTTATTACGTTGAGACGTTGAAGTTTCTGTTGAGGAAGTTGCAGAGTTAGCTCTGGAGTTTGTTGATGATTGATTTGATTTTGTTGAAAAAGTAGGAATCGTTGTTGTAGACCGAGTGGAAGGTGTTGTGCTTGTGATCGATTTTGCTGTAGACGGGGTCGTTTTTGTTGAAGTTAACTTCGAACGACTGTCAACAACTGGTGTAGTTGTCGTGGTTACTGCTGCTATGGTGGTTGCTATAGATGATGTTGTCGTTGTAAGAGACCGTGCTCCAGGAATTGGAAGTTGTGTTGTTGGCGGAGTAGAAGATGCTTGGGACGGATTCGATGTGGTGTTTGTCGTAAAAGGTGGGAATTCGTTCAGTAGCGCTTGGTTTAATAAGTTTGTTTTATTTTGAGGTAAATTATTGCTCACTTTTTTGCTCGCAGTTTGAATGTCAGTTGTTATTATTGGTTCACTAAACGGAATATCTGTCCGACTTGTTATTTGGTTTGGATTAATTTTCGGTTTTGCACCACCCGAAGGTCTCGATGGTTCAGTATTCGGTAAGAGTTTGCTACTTTCCAAATCGGCTAATCGAGGCGTGGCGAATTTCTCATCAAAAGTGCTTGTGACATCGAGACTTTCATTTGTTCGCTTGTGCGGAGGAACAGCTGGCGCCTCGTCAAAGGAAACCCAATTTTGTCTCTGCGTTGTTGAAGTATCAAGTCCTATTTTCATCGGTGCCGAAGGCTTAATATAATTCTTACTGTCGCGCGGCCGTGCTCCTCCAGGATAAGCACTGGATTTAGGAGTTTCTGTTATGGGGTCTTTTTTATTTGGAGGTTTTAGCATCAACTCTATCGTATCAGGAGAGTTGGACATTGGAGCACTAGATATCTTCTTCCTAGCTACGATATGCTGACTTGGATCAAAATTATTTTCTACATTGTTTGATTGCTCTTGCCTTGGTGTTTGGTTCATCGGGAGGAAAATAGCCTCATAGTGGTCAGCCCTCGATCGACTGTTACTTCGACCGTTCTTGACTTGAGCGTTCAAAGGTGTTAATTTAGTGACCTGCTCTGATGAACTCAATGGTGGTTCGTTATCACTAAGCTCTTCCTGTAGAAGTTCTTGACAACTGTTAGCGCGGATTATCTCCCCATTGACAGGGGCACCCAGCAAGAAACGTTCGTCTGCTTCCGCCGAAGAAGCCAAAGACAGGTCATCTTCGTCCTGATCATGAGTAAATTCATGGGCTACCTCCACGTATCCTTCTTCTTCTTCATCTTCTTCCTCTTGAGGGCTTCCCTCTACCTCCTGGTAGCTAGCCCCTTCCTCCTCAGTTGAAGGGTAGGAGTGGAACTGAAGGAGGTCACAGTTACTCCTCTCAGAAGTAGGAGAAGGGTCCATCGATTCTTCATCTAATAAGTCTAGACCGTTATTCACAACACTTTTAATGTTTAGCATGTTTGCTCCTTCAGGTAAGTGTGAGCGCGTGTTCTGTATGGTAGGTGTCGTGCTACCGTTACAAGAAGCACTACATGTCATTACTATAGCCTCATCCAAAGTAGGTATCACGTTAACGTCTACAAGATTGGTGTCTTCGTTTTGAGAATTATCGACAGGATTTGAATGTCCAGTTAAACCGTTTGCAGATGTATCCGAAACTTCTCCCTGAATGATATTGTTATCCGGTTCTAAGATAGCGTAATCATGGTCTGCTGAATGCAGGCTATCCACATCAGAGTCTGTGACACTACAAGGGATATCAACTTCGTTTATTAGAGGTCCGTGTGCAAAATGTTCAATCGCACTTAAAGGTTCGTCAGCGTGTATGTCCTCGATCGGTGTAGAAGGTTCCGATTCGGATTCTACAAAGTCTGGTTCGGCAGGTGGCAGGGGAGTAGGTGCGCTGGACTCGACCGGTGGTGAGAGAGCACGAGGTAAAAAGTTGACTTCTTCGTAAGAGGAGCTTCGTTTAGTTCTTTTTCGTTGTTTGATACTGTTGGTGATGTTGTTCTCCGATAGTTGTGGATGATAAGAGACAGGTCTTTGTCTGGGAGTGACCGTTATCGGACTACCGTTTTGAAGCGATGAAACGTGTTTTGGGATGGGTGGCGGTACGTTTTCGATATTATTGCTGGCTGAGATTCTCTTTGGTAAACAAGCTGTGGAGAAAAAGGATACAAGATTGATTAGAACAATTTGAGTGAAAATGAAAAATACCACCCATCGACCCGTACATCAAAAGCTGAATAAATAAGGGGGTTGGGTTTCCAAGGATAGAAATGCAGAAATTATCGCACGCAACCACTGATACAGACATTCGTCCAACCCTGGGAAACTGGAACCAAATATAATAGGTCAATGGATAATTAAATGGATAGGCCATTTTTCTCCAGAACAGAATGCGACTCTTTTTTATCGCTAGACGCCTGACGCCTACTACATTATCAGACAACAGGTTCCAATGAAAGCCAAATAACCAAAAAATACATCAAAAATGACTCCTAGTTATTTTTTCGAAAAAAACTTTGAAAACTCCAGAAAATATACTTACGATAATTGTATTGAGCCTTGCTTGACGATTTTTTGACGTTGATAACGAAAGTGAAAGTGCCTTGTATTTTATCAGCGGTCGTCCGTCCAATCAGGTACTGAGTTATTCGTTTGGCTCTGTGCAAAAAGAAAAGCAAACGTGTGAAGTTTTTCACGATTACGATTACCAACTACAGTACATATTAATCCCAACTTTTCCCCTGGATTGAGCTTTTATAATAAAAATCATGGTATTTAAATTTGTTTTTTTATTGAAACGTTCCAAAATCAGACGATAAAGTGCCAGGAACCAGGAAACAGCACAACCATAAAACTGAACACACTTTCACTTGAAATGTTTGAGCAGAGTAGATTCGCTCGTGTGAAAAATAAAATCTATATCTGTGACTTTGAATCTTAGATAGTTTTATTTATTTAAAGTGAGCAATAAACATTCAAGAATTAAAGTAGTGATGCGATTATGTATATATACCACGTTAAATTTCTTAGCTCAGAAAAAGAATTTCACGATTACATCTGACGTGCTCGTAAAGACATTCGGGTCCCCAATAATATCATGCTCTACAAAATGAGCTTAAGTCTGAAACAACTCCCGCTGACCTTTTGGCCGTTTGCAAGTCAAATGAATTGGAGATTACAGGCTGAGATATTATGGTTTTGGGTTCAGTACCCTCAAAGTAAGATTTAGGACTTTGAGAGCAATAGATCAACCACAGACGTATGTATACACTCTATCAACGCGTTCAAAAACTTTAAGTCTAACTTTTCAGAGGCTTTTCATTACACAACAATAACTTCAGAGATCGTCCTAAAACTGAAAGTAATGATTTTCAACTGATTCCAAATTAATGTCAATGTTTTAACAACTAAACTCTTTATTATTACCCTTGAACTAAAAATTAAAGATCCCTTCTTTTGGTTGAAACAAATCACACTTTTTACATTAGAACGGTAATCTTAATACAAATATAACGTTCTATTAAATTTAAATGGTAATGGTTTTTGGTATAGACCCTTTTGATTGGTCATTCTTTATATTCTCTATATTATCTAGTTTCAAATTTGGTTCAACGTTTTATAGCAAATGCAAGAACCTGTCATCTTAGGGGCACAAAATCCCAAGACATGTAATAAAATAAATCTCGTGAAAATCAATATTATGGTCAATAGGGGGGCAGTATTAAACCTCAGACATCATGACGTTTAGTGACGCGGTAAGAAACTAAAGAATGTTCAAAATGTTTAGTATAATGAGGTCGAAATACCAAAAAGGTCGTATCCAGACAAAATTATCCGAATTTTTAGTGATTTATATCACATTTAAAAAAAGTAACAAACATTCTCCTTTTATAAAGAAAGTTCCACATTTCACATGTGTACCAAAGTACCAAACGTTATTTGCCTGAAATTTTATTGAGATTTTATTATGAGATTTTAGTGCTGCTGCCCCCCCCCCCCCCCATTTATTAAGAATCGTCTTCTAGTTTACTTCAAAACAAACAAAGCAGATCAATATCCTCAGGTTGTTTATATGTAGAGCTTTTCTTATTGAGAAATCACTCATAAGAGTAGTAGTCCTAACGTGGTAAAACGAGATTCTCAAAGATACCGTCAATAAAGTTAAAGGTAATAATCTACAGACTAGCCGTCCTGACAAAGTAAAACGAGACATATTCCAAACAGAAAATCCATCATCATCACTTGATGATTATACTGAAAAATATTGCTTATCAATGAATCTCTAATAGCACTTTATTTTCCTTCTATCATGGAAGAGGTCCAGAATTACTACTGACTGCTTCAAAATGTACACTATTGATACCGAATTGATTGATACCAAAGTCAACAAAGTGAATAAATCTCGTTTATCACAGAATTTTATAACAAATATAGGTACATTCAGTCAGTTCAGTCATAATAAATTATAACCAACAACATGACACAAAAAACTTCAATTAGAAAATTGATTTTCATTCAAATGTATGAGCAGAACTCATCTAGTACCATGGTAACAAGAAAAAAGAAAGATTCTAAAATTCAATCATGATCTAACAGCAGAGAATCCTCTAAATGCAAACTTCAAAATAAAGCATCTTCAGGAAATAGGAATGGACAGGGCAAATTTTGGAGAAATGTCTTTTAAGATAATATTTATTCGAAAAGCGTTGTATCATTTTCATCAAAAATGGCTGGTATCGAACTATAAAGTTAAATTGAAGTTTGAACCATTTTGCTTCAAGGTTTCCTATAATAAAAATGTCTAATGCATGTTAAAGAGTTAATGACTGTGTATTCAGAGCTCAATAAAAAGACATGATGTGACTAATTCATAGGGTATATAAGCGACAATTTATTACTGTTATAAGCTGTTTATCTTAAACAATACAATTTTATTGCCACTTTCTAGTTGATTACGCAAGGTTGGTGTGCATGATAAGCATGCAAAAATGATTAGGAAAATGTCCTTCTTAAAAAATGTCCTGCTTTTATAAGAAATCAACGAAATCACCCATTAATTTGTGATCAAACCCTGACCATTGATAACGAATCTACTTTTAGGTATAACGAACCATTACAGGTACGACCCGGGACCTTCCTTTTGTATTTTGATCTTCTTTCTTCTTGAATAATAGAAAAATAAAGTTGGTCAAGTAGACTCTATCGAAAGTTTAAAAAAAATTGAAAACTTAGAGAAGCCTTAGAGTATTAGACAAAAAAGTTTACGCCATTGAGAAGAAAATTACTCAACTTCCATATGATTACTTTCGACTTCTACACCACCCTCAGTATTATGATCACTTCATCCTTTAGGTGAAGCCAGGGATCCTCAACTTAAAGCTAAAGTCACTGAAAGCCTCGATTAACCTCAAAGTCTACTCCCAGAACTAAAACATGCATTAGCTAATATGCAAACTCTTTATCACCATGGTGAATCAAAGGTTTCCAAAGCTTTGTGAATTATTCATATTACCAAAAAAATGATTAAAACAATAATCAAGCATACCTGCTGAAACCACAACTTTCAATTATCTTTGACAGAGGAAAAACCAATTTCCCTAAAAATTTGCTGGCAGGTCTTGTCGATTTATTGCGTACTTCAATTTCTAGTAGGTCAGCTGCAGTTGCAGAAACTTTAAACTCCTGAAAAACAGAATGTAAAACTTCTTAAACGATTTCAAAAACACAAGATAGGCAGTCAATTAAACCATCACATTTAGTTAGTAAGATATCACCCACATAACTAGACAAAAGTAACACAACAATTAATAAAAATTTCAAACCAGGAGAAAGGCAATGCATCAAACACTTTTGTAAACAGTATTAAAACAACATGACTGATTTGTATGATAGACTACCACTCTTCAAATAAATACATCCATCAAGAAATGAACTGTTCCAATTCTCATGGCATGTAAAAGAAGTTATGGTTGAAGGAATTTAATTATACGTAAATCTGGAAATCGACAAACATAATTCATTGAAAGAAATAGATATGTAGAGGTAAAACACATAATATATGGGGATGGGGATATAAGTAAAAAAAAAAGAGGAAGACATTTTTTAAATCTATTCTTGTTGTAAAAGTCAAGGGCAAGGCTATTGATATTTTAATCAATCGAGGAACAGAGCATCAACGGATAGTGGAAAATTTGAAGACACTAATAACACATATTTCAAAGGTAACGTTTATCTTTTCTTGATACCTTTTCATCCCAAACAGGGTCAGAAGAGTTTTGCTTAGCAGACGATTTCCATTGTAAACCATGATGTTTTTGACCAGCTGAAAGATGTCGTACTCTTGGCAAAACGTTGATTTTGATGTAAGGATTTGGTTTCCCGAAAAACCCTTTTTTCAAGTCTGCTGCCTTTAGACCTAAAGATAAAAAGAATTTGAAAGAATGAAGTGACGTGGACAGAAAATCTCTACAAATATCTCTTCATTTCAGTTATTGGATTATTTCTGAAAGAAGTTTATAAAAAAGACAAAAAAGTTTAAAATAAGGATGAATACTGAGGTTTGAAAGTAAACTTTAGATCACTCACTGAAACAACAAATATTTCTGGTGAGTAGTAGAATGAGCAACAAATTTAAAACAAAAGGAACACCAGTGGATTACCTGATATAAGGACATCAAGCAAATCATCAACTCCAGGAATTGCCATAGGTGGAGTGGTCTAAAAAGATTTTAAAAGATTTTAAAAGAGTTTAAAAAAAATAAGAATATTATTAAGAATTAGAAACCATTGAATCAATTGAAGTCATTACTTCTTTGGTTACAACAAAAGATATTTGAAGATAAATCTAATATTGATCAATTTTCCATTCAGATTGCTTTTGCTGAGGTTTTAAAGATAAAATATATACTTGTGCAGGCAGCATATCCAGGGGGCAGCATATTGTAAAAACGTTGGTAGATGCAATGAACTTCACCAAACCACCATGGAAATACTTGAATACACAAACATTGATCACTGAAACAACAACAAAAAGTTGTTTTTATAATCTCAATTAACGTAAAAGTTATTGATTATTTACTTCATTTCTATAGTATAATAGGATATTTATTGATAATTTTAATGTACAAACTTGATAAATTACAAGGGCATGATAAAAGATGAAAGGCCTCTAGATTCTTCAATAATGGTATTTTTTAGGCCTACAAGGTAATTTGTTCTTTCATCGAAATGAGGAACAGAAAGATTGTGAACAGGTTGAGAATGGCTTATTAAAGAAAAAGGAAAGTTTCATGTTTGTTACAGCTGACTTAAAAAAAAAAATGAAAGAGGAAAAATTATTACTCTATCAAATTCGAAGAACATTTTTAAATCTTAAGTATCTTTACCAAAATAATACTAAGGTACAAGAAAATAAAGTCCATTAGAAGAAAAATATTTCATGAATTAAAAAAGACTTATGTCCAAATCCATTAATTCACTATACATATAAAAAATTTGTAACAGAAAGAAAGGAAGAAAGAAAGGAAGAAAGATAATGCGATTTTCATTTTATGAAAGAATGCCTAAAAATTGTTGTTCTTAGTTCTTTCTACAATTGTAGAAAAAAATTTAGCAGCTCATATTTTATCCTTGATTCATATATTTACGGGGGAAAAAAGATAACCTTGCATTGCAATTTTTAACCACAATTAACTAAATGGCTGACAGGAATTATATCTTAGATCTTTTTAGCCACCGTGGCTAGCCAAATTTGAAAGAATTTGAAAAGTTTTAAAAGTGTAAGAAGTTTTAATGCGCATCTGGAAAAGAATTCTTCAATTTGAAACGGAAAAGTAAAAGTTAAAATGTATTGGAAGAAGATTGATTTTAACCCATCCAGCTCTAAACTTACTGTATAGAAAATCGTATTTCGGCATCCCCAAATTAGTCTAGTGGTAGAAAATCTGTTTAAGGTGCGAAAAGATGATGGTTCAATGCCAGAAGGGTTTGTAGAGCTTTGTTAGTTTTTTTAGAACCTTTTACAAAACGTTGGTAACACACACGTTTTAGCGTATTAATATATAGATTATTTTACCCGGTGCGCCATAAAACGTATACAGTTTTGATCACCTGTTTTTAATGAATTTTGTTATTTTGGGTGGGTTGAAATTTTATTCAGTTAAATTTTAGGTTAGTATTCTTGTAATAGCCGACTTGTGAGCTAACCAGGAAAGGTATGAGCTTGAAATTTGACATGGATCTTTCCATCTATAATGCCTGCCAGCACCCAAAAAATTATAGCCTGAAACTTTGTAGAATTCCCAGCAGGGGGGGTTAGGGTATAATCATGGAGAAATTCACCAGTTTCCCTTCCTTCATTCTTCATCTCAGTCTTGTATTTTTGAAGGAAAATAACTAACATCTGATTTCTATATTTTTAAAGGAAAATTACTTTTCTTGTATTTTTGAGGGAAAATAACTAACATCGCAGCTGATTGGGCCATTCTGAATCCATTTCTATATTATATGCAAGATATTCACTTAAAAAAGAAATTTCACCTCAGCTCAAGAGTACTCTGGACTTGACTCAGAGAGGTAGCGAAATTTAAAAAGGAAATACTTTCCTTGCGAAATACAGTGAACATATAGTCAGGTAGAATTACATAACTACCCCAGACAAAAATGGTGTAGAGATTAAATATTGCACAGGGGTCCAGGAACATGTCAGGATTCACCAAAAAAAAAGCCCTACCCCCAAGAAGATGGGAACACCCTCAAATCCATAATGGCGAGCATGGTACTTTCTTCTACAATTAATTAAGGGGGACCCTTGATAACTGATTTTTAATGATTCTCAAATGTCAAAAATAACTAGACAGGGAACACCCTCTTGATGAGTAGATGAAAAAAATGGGGTCACTTTTGAAATTTGGACCATGTGGTCCCAAGATATGACCTCTAAAGTCCAAAAAATGACGATTTTGATGACGTCAACATTTTTAGTAAGAGCAATAAATTGGAACAACGACATGCTCATCATGTAGCCCTGATCACGGGCTTTCAGAAAAATATATTTAAATTTGTTCAATATGTTTATATCAGCCGTTGGCGAGATATAACGATTATAAAAATCGTTAAAACGCCTATTTTTGCTGAATCAGCACTTTTTTTCGATTTTAAAATCATTATATCTCGTTATTATTCCTGGACCTATGTGCAAAATTTCATCTCTGCACCATTTTTGTCCCGGTTTTGGTGGTTTATGACCTAATTCTACCTGACTAATACTTAAACGTAGTGGTCTAAAGAAACGACTATTCTTTTTTAGAATCAACCTTACAATCTAGTTTTTATATTTATAAAAACTAGATTGCTGACGTGTGGAAAGGAATGTCGGCGTGACTGATCCTTTTGTTTCGATAATAACATCAAAGCGGGAACTAATTTTCTTCTCGTTTCTTTCTTTCCTTTTTCTTTCTCATAACTTCAAGCTTTCCCTCAGACTCTCCCAAGCGTGGTTAGCTCAAATGGTTAGAGCGTTTGTCTCATAAGCATGGGTTTCCGAGTTCGATCCCTCTGGGTGTCAAGTTTTCCAATTCTTGATTTTGTTTTCGTGCTCATCACTTTAATTTTGAATCACATTTCATGGGAGTGAAGAGATATCGACGCGTTATGTAATGTTAATTGCTATTAGTAATTACGCGCTCAATTCGAATCTATGATCTGTTCCCTCTTAGTGAGGAGTTTGATACCCTTATAACAACCGTATTTTATAAGCACTGAATACTGAAATTCAAATGACGACCACGCAAGAAAGATAAGCAAACGATTGGATCAAGTGTCAAACATTTTGACCCGGAAATCAATTATCATGCTCGCTCACTCGCTGGCTGAAAGTGAAAGTGAAAGTGAAAGTGAAAGTAGTGAAACCGAAACTGAAACTGTCAGTCACCAAACGCAGGCGCAAACGCTTATACCCGTTCTTCTATATCTCAGCCTTGAATAATCCCTTGTGGTAAAAAAAAGATTGAAGAAAAAAAAAACTTAAAAAAGTTCTTATTAAGTGATGCTATCATAGCTTATCTAAACCTTACACAGAGAGCGGTGGTAATATATGCTAGTTACTTGTTTGATTGACCTTCATTTTAATAGAAAGAGAATTAAAATAAGAAATTTGAAGAATTGAAAAATTTGACACCCAGAGGGATCGAACTCGGAAATCCTTGCTTATGAGACAGATGCTCTAACCACTTGAGCTAACCACGCTTGGAAAAGTTGAGGGAAAGCTTGAAGTTATGAGAAAGAAAAAGGAAAGAAAGAAACGAGAAGAAAATTAGTTCCCGCTTTGATGTTATTATCGAAACAAAAGGATCAGTCACGCCAACATTCCTTTCCACACGTCAGCAATCTAGTTTTTATAAATATAAAAACTAGATTGTAAGGTTGATTCTAAAAAAGAATAGTCGTTTCTTTAGACCACTACGTTTTTTATATTCAGTTTTATGTACCAAAATTTATGTTAAGCATTCCTCTATAAAATAAAAAGTACAGTCCCAACGAACGTGAAGGTTCGTGATGGGGCCATAAATAAAGCCTAGTTAATTTTTCTTACAGTTGAAGCATAATATTTGACAGAGAAAATTGACACTCAAGAAACCCACCTTCTTTATATTTAAATTCCTTTGAGATGTACCAGGTGTAGGAACCGATCTTTGATTTACCAATTTGCTTCTCTCGTTTGTCAATGAGAACTTCATTATTATCTAATATAAAGTTTAAATGCAAAGAAAGATGATAGTCGCGCGGCTGAGGTCGAAAAAAGTGGCTAGAAAATGATTTTCGTGATACACCTCTTAGATTCCACTTTTTTCGATGGAAACTCTCGAATTAGTATATGTAGATTCCAAAATCAAAAAGTTTCCACGATATTATCGTGCAAGTAACGAGTAAATGGCGATTTTTTGCGTTTCCAGGCAAAATTGCAAGGCCTGGAAATTCATGATTTTTGGGGGGTCTTCAAATTAAAAAAAGACCTATATCACATGATAGAGCTATTCAAACTGAGCAAAAAAGTGTATTACACCAAAGTCCCAACTTCTCTAGATCAAAATTTATTGGCCTATTTGTGGTAAAAAACTGATGGAAAACAGGGAATTTCCCCACAATCTGCATTAATTTATGCAAAATTAAACACCTTTTTGACCACAAATAGGCCCATAACTTTTGATCTAGAGAAGTTGGGACTTTGGTGTAATACACTTTTTTGCTCAGTTTGAATAGCTCTATCATGTGATATAGGTCTTTTTTTAATTTGAAGACCCCCCAAAAATCATGAATTTCCAGGCATTGCAATTTTGCCTGGAAACGCAAAAAATCGCCAATTACTCGTTACTTGCACGATAATATCGTGGAAACTTTTTGATTTTGTAATCTACACATACTAATTCGCGAGTTTCCGTTGTTTTTTTTGGAATCTAAAAGATGTATCACGAAATGAAACGTTTTTCGACCTCAGCCGCGCGACTATGAACTAAACTGATAAAATGTTGAAAAAGTTAAAATCAAACATGATGAGAAAACCAAGCATTAGAACCTGTTAAAACCTTCTAGAAAAATGGGGATGGAAATAGAACCAACCACCTCCCCCTACAATTTGTAGAAACAATACAGAGTAGATAGAGTGTGTATGAAACATTTGCTAAAACCATACCTTCTGCATAGTAAAGTCCAAGCCAATCCTTCTGACTTGGTGCTACAGAAAGGTTCCAAGTAATGATAATTTTCTCCCCAACATTTGTTCGATTAGTACTAACAGCTAATGTAGAAGGTCCTTCATTGATTACAGTAGTGTTGTTTAAATGGTTTTCACTGTAGGCTCGCCTTAGTGGATTAATGTCTTCAACTTCATTTAGATTTGCCAAAGATGGATACCGGTCCCATGTTTGAACCATTTCTTTCCTTACATTCTTCTCTTTTAAATCCTTTCAGTAAAGAAAAAAAATTTACCCAAGTTTCAATCAAAAATGAGTTCATTTGAACTTAAGAACATCTTTTGGTATGCTACGGCTACGGCTACTTAGTTTAACATCAATCAGGACTTTCCTCCTTTGAATTTTCACTGTTGAAAGTTGAAGAATACTTTCCTTTCAGGAACTAAAGTCTGTCCAAATATAATTGGCAGTGGAAACAAGAATGCCTGTAACTTTTGATAGTCAAATATAATTATGGATTTTTTTTTGCTTGTTACAGAGAATCAAAAGCGCTATATTTGAATGTATTTTTGGTTGAAAATTCGCGATTTTTAGCGGTTAAATTTGCGATTGTAAAAATTGAGCTTTTTTTCTACTTATGCTATAACTTTCATTTTTACACCAGTGGTAGTTCAACCTTAAAAAGGTTAAAAAGTTTGTTAAATTTCAAGGTAAACAGAAAAGTTCTTCGGAAGATATGGGACCCGAAAAACCCCTTGGTAGCACTTTTCTGTGAAATATCAAATCTCCAACTTATTACTAAAAACGGGGACGGCGGAGGCCGTTTTTCAATTCTCCAATCGGCGTCCGATGATTTTGAATGAAAACAAAAAAGTTGTAAAGGGCGCGCTATTAGTGAAAGTTATTGTGACATGTTATGACAGAAAGTATGATTGATAAACTTGGTGGAGTTATCAAAACAAATTTGTTGTCAAAGAGATTTAACAGTAAGTGTAAATACAGGCCAGATATCAACAGTCCCATGTTTCGACCAACAGTCAGGGCTTCCTTTCACTTTATCGATATTACGCGAACGGCAGTGTGCGCTAAATTATTTTGGTTTTACTTTTGATTTCAAGCAAATGTCTTAGCAACAGGGCGCACATACATAGCAACGGGGCTGGGTAGAAAAATCTAAACATAGAATTCAAAAAAAATAACCATCATCGTATAGAGCACTAAAAAATACTCCCTTTCTATGTTTAGTTTGTTCTACCTTGGATTATAACTGAAAATATCTTCAAATAACGCGGTAATCTTTGCCCGCTTCAATTCTTAGATAATGAATAAGAGAGGTGCGCTTAGCTAAGCCGTGCTCGCAGGCGATAAATTTATATTTACTTATCTTGTATATTTTAGTGGTATTTATCAAATGAAAAGGATGTTGACAAAATATGCACGGCGCTGACAAAATATGCACTGCATTGATTATGACATCATTAAATATGTCAATGTCAATTCAACGCCTGTTAAAGAAAATAATTTGCAAATAGTTCTTTTTATCGTGAAATTTAGAAACACGAACAAAAAAAGAATCAAATTTAATATTTGTTTTCTATTTAGATTATATTAGCGTTAGAATACGGTAAATTTTCACGAAAATTTTTTTGCAATGGCGGTACGCCCAATTGCGCCAATTTTTAATTGACTCAGTCAGGGCACAACCAAACCTTCTGTCTTGTGTTTACTCTTTCCTTCCCAACAACGTTTTTGGTTATGTAGGTTTTAAAATCCATTTCTATTTATATTTCTATTTCTATTTGGTTGAGTTGCAGAAGGCTTTCAGACCTATTTTCGCAACTAGAGACACTTTCAATGAGCGCCCCGTCAGCACCTTGGACTGACTACCCAATTCCCCTCATATGGCATGGGTTGACCCGGGCGAAGGTTCATTCACTTGTCAAGTGAACCGCTGCGAGTGGGAATCGAACCTCAGTCGCCTCAGTGTTCCTTGAACGTTCCTCAGGAATGGTTTTTTTGTGAAGTTATTTTTAAGCGTTCCTCACTCGTTCCTCGAACATTCCTCAGGAATGGACATTTGTGACGTTATTTTTAAGCGTTCCTCACTCATTCCTTGAATGTTCCTCAGGAATGGAGTTATTTCAACTTAATTTCAGCATTCCTCATCTATTCCTCGAACGTTCCTCAGGAATGGAGTTATTTCAACTTAATTTCAGCATTCCTCATCTATTCCTCGAACGTTCCTCAAACGTTCCTCAGGAATGGACATTTTTGACGTTATTTTTAGGCGATCGTCACTCGTTCCTCGAACGTTCCTCAGGAATGGAGATATTTCTTTTTCACTTACATCGTTCCTCATCTATTCCTCAAACGTTCCTGAAGAATGGGCTTTCATGTCATTACGTAAAGCATTCCTCGTTTGTTCCTCAGGAAAAGACATTTTCGGAGCTGTTAATAATACATTTTCATGGATGAGATATTCAATATCAAAAACTTTTATGTCGCATAAGATTTTAGGCTCTGCCTCCAGAGAAGAGAGAGGGCTAGAGAAATCTTTTTGTCCTTTAGAACACATTAGTAACGAAAGCTCACAAACAACTACGGCTTTTTTCAACCTGTGTTTTAAGTTCAACAGCAATCCCTACAGGACTTTTTGGACCTACCCCAGTGGAGGTCCTATAAATTGACCCATGTTCGTGCGTCGGTGCATTTTTTAAATTTTGATGAAGGGAAAATATGAAAAAATCAATACATATTGGAATCTGTTGATTTTTATGTAATATTCCACATTTAAATCATCTTTCTAATGAGGTATATAAGCAGAGTCACCCTAACTTCTAACTTCTCAGTCGCTCTAAAAGGGACATGTTTTCTACCGAAACCGTTCAATAACTCTTTTTAACTCAATATTTTCCTCACCTTGAATGAATTTGATATAAAAGACAATATTTTTCGGCTGCAATACAATGATTTATTTTGACGTTTCAAAAATCTTTCACGTGTCCAATTCCATAATTTGAATAATTGCAAAAGACTTAACCAAATGTATTAAAATAGATAATAACGAAAGTATAACAGAATTGAAAATTTTTTTGCGCGTAATACAATTTAAGGTAATCTTTCTAACCCGTTTTACTGATAGAAATATTTTGAAAGAGTTGATTTGTACCGAGCGTCTATTTCCGAGGAGGTAAAGTGATGAACACTTTACATGAATGTCCATTCCTGAGGAACAAGTGAGGAATGCTGAAATTAAGTTGAAATAACTCCATTCCTAAGGACATTCAAGGAACGAGTGAGGAACGCTTAAAAATAACGTCACAAATGTCCATTCCTCAGGAACGCTCGAGGAATAGATGAGGAATACTAAAACAAAGTTTTGAAATATCCATTCCTGAGGAATGGTGAGGAATAGAAGAGGAATAGTGAAGAATGGAGATGTCCGTGAAGAATGATGACCAGGTTAGTAGTGCCACAGCGCCTGTAATGAATATCTTATAGCTTTATCTGAATAAATCTGGTTGAAAACCTTCTGTCAAGTTTCATTCCGTACGTTTTTTATCCACGTGGTGAACCGGTTTCCCCAATTTCCCGATAATTAAAAATTGGAACTCTCCCGTGGGCGCGATTGGGCCTACCGCCATCGCGAAATATTTTTCGTGAAAATTTATCGTATTCTAACGCTAATATTTAATCTAGAAGGAAACAAATATTAAATTTGATTCTTTTTTTGTTCGTATTTCTAAATTTCACGATAAAACGAACTATTTACAAACTATTTTCTTTAACAGGCGTTGAATTGACATCTGACATACTTAATGATGTCATATCAATGCCGTGCATATTTCGTCAGCGCCGTGCATATTTTGTCAACATCCTTTTCATTGGATAAATACCACTAAAATATACAAGATAAGTAAAAATAAATTTATCGCCCGCAAGCACGGCTTAGCTACCGTAACTTGGTCTAACAGGCCTTGCCATGAATGGCGTGCACGCGCTGGCACACGCGTAAAATGATTTACGAGTGCGAAAATAACACGCCTAAAAAGGTTAAAAAAACTCCAAGGCGTGCGATTTAAACACGCCTAAAACACTCTTTGAAAATAATAGCACGCGCGTAATAAAAATTATTTTCAACAAAGCAGGTAAACTATAAATAGCTTATATTTGCTTCTCTCTTGTGATTCCCTTTTTCGTGCCCCAGACTTTCCACAAATCTCTCTTCTCTTTCATTTGATAGTTTTTCTTTCACTTTTGACGTCATAGGTTTTTATCATACAGATTTGTGAAAGGCTTCTCTTTTCTCTTTTATTTGATGGTTTTTCTTTTACTTTTGACGTCATAGCCTTTTATACAGGTTATGTCTGATCTTTCTTTGTGTATACAAGAAAGAAAAATATTTTACTTTGTGTTTACACAAGCTTTGCATAATAAATTAGTTAAAGAGTGATTGGAGACCAGAGTATTTTTACATGAACTCGTTATTATATTTATAACACCCCTGTCTCAGTGATTCGGTCCCAGCGTTGTTTTAACGTTCATCTAATGTTCTATGGACGTTATGAACGTTAGATGGACGTTGATACAACGTTGTGTGCCAGCTGAAAATTGTTCAATCGTTAAGAGAATAAGTTGTTAGTTAACATTAGCCTGAGAGACTCCATACCACGAGTAGACCCCTTCTGAGATATAGATCTGATCAATCTCTTATCCTAATTAGTAAATATTAATAGCACGCCATAAAAGTTTTAGGCGTGCTATTATTGCACGCAATAATATAAGTTAAGATTCTAGGCGTGCAATCGTAGCACACGCACTGTTTTACTCATGGCCAGGCCTGGTCTAATGTCGACATCCCTCATCTAATTCCGACATCCTTTTTATCAGCTGAAATTGATAGAAAGGTCAAAACTGTTTTTCTTTGCTTACTGGTCAGAGAGGAATAATCCTTTTTCAATCAGTGATTCAAGCTTTCATATTATTCATGTCTCTTAAGAAGGGTGTTGGAATTAGAAGTTAAGGATGTTGAGATTAGACCAAATACGGTAAGCGCACCTCTCTTATTCATTATCTAAGAATTGAAGCGGGCAAAGATTACCGCGCGGGCCACAAGTGTTTCAACCGGTATTCCAACGAAACCATATTTTGGTTTGTACAGAAATTTTGCCCGCTCAAATCAAAAAAACAAAATGGTCAATCTCACTAAAGCAAAACATTGCCGCCACGGTATTTCCCTGGATAAAAACTCTGGTCACGTGACCATCCGTGATTTTAGACCAATGAAAACGCTTCATTTCCCTTGATTGTGTCTACACTAACACGCGGGAAATAGCTAGAAAAAGAGATAAAAAACCAGGGGTCAAATTAAATTTTTCTCCCTTCTTGCAGCAAACATAAATGACTTTAAGAGGCCATTTATTTAAGAAAGGGGTGTTATATATATCATAAATAAATTATGTAAGTAAGTGATATTTTAAGTAACAAGTTCATTAACAATTTTATTTTGAAGTTTGTTTTTAAAAACAAAACCCCCGTGCTAGATGATAATTTCATTTTCTTAACTTATGGACCCATTTGGAAGTATTTGTAATACAGATCATTTGGCAGTGTAGTTGCAGCCTATACAAGAATGGACCTTTTTTTAAAGAGGCAGCCATGTTGAATAGTTATGTACTCCAGCATAAAAACAATGATACAGCCATGCATAATTACTGTATCATGCATATTTTAAAAATTATGCATGGCTGTATCATTGTTTTTATGCTGGAGAATTATTCAACATGGCTGCCTCTTCAAAAAAGGTCTATTGGAATCTGATTGAAGTCTGAAGTCGTAACTCCTTGCCAGTGACCCCGCAGAGAAATTTTTAGTTGGCAGACACTGACTTTAGGCTGTTTGGAAATGGTTTTATTTTGAAATGTAATCTTCACTTTAGATGAATACTTTTATTTAGTTGGATTCATGAAAGGTTCAAGGTTTGTTTACTTTTTATTTCAAATTATTTCATTGATTTATTGAGCTGCAATAACTGATTGAAAAACAAAGATTTTTGATACCGGGAGAGTGGGTAACTTGCATCAGTGGAGGCTAACATAGCCCTCAAATGAATGACCCGTCTGGTCATTAAAATACAAAGTTAAATTAAAACATAAATGGTAGAGTAGGGCTGCGAGCGGAGCTGAATATAGTTTATTTCAATGACCAGCCAGGTAATTCATTTTAGGGCTATGCATGTTAGACTCCGCTGATGCAAGTTACCCACTCTCACGGTAGTTATCAGCGTGGGTTTGGCAGCCATTTTGAATTTCGATTTTTTCTCTCCTGTACTCGGCAATTTAGTGGTTGTTCGTAATATGGCAGCAATCAAAAATATGTTCCATTCGGGTCCTAAAACATCTTCAAATCCAGTCGGTCGGTAGTAAATTTTGTCGGATTTTTAAGACTAGTAAGTCCTGATGAATCAAGTCGGCAATCAACAGAATCTTATGCCGCCATCTTTAATTTGCCAAACTAAATGTGCGCGCGCATGTGTTAACCTTAAAGTGGTCCTTATTTTCGGCCCCCAGGGTATTGGCCCTACCGCGTTGCTGAATTTTGACATGAAAATTTCAATAAGGGTGTACATGAAAAAACTTGAACGGGACTCAAAGTGGGTTAAGTAAACAAAAAATAATGATTCAAAGACAAGCTCCTTTCGCCCGTGCCCGCCATTATATGGGAAAGATCTGAACCTGCGAACAGTGCCCAAAAAAACCCGACGATTTTACCGACTTTCCGAATTGGGTTTTCTTGTATATAAACAATCGGTTGGACGACCCGAATGGAACATATTTTTGATCGCCGCCTACGAGATTTGGCTTACGCCTAACACTTGTGACACTGTCGTTTGCGTAATATCGATAAAGTGAAAGGAAGCCCTGACTGCCTTGCCCTGACTGACCAATCGTCCCAAGTTAGAGCAGTTGACGGTAGATATAAACAGTGCGTCACAAACAGCCATAAACAAAACTCAACATTCTCACAAAAGTTGTCTTTTTCATTTCCCAAACATTCGTCTAAAGCGTTCACTTCCACAATAATTTATGTAATTGCAATTTCGGTCAGTCCACAGTCGGCTTCAACATATACACATGTTTTTATTTACGTAACCAAAGTGCCTACTAAAACAATCCGGGGGTAAGTGGCGAAGCAACACAGCAGATTATTCGTAAAGTAAAGAAATATCTTTTGCTTTGGCATTGACAATCAAATATAATTATAATTATATATTATATTTCCTTAATTCAAAAATCAAAAATTCATTTTTAATTCGCAAAAAAAAAAATAAAAAAATAATGGATTAGTATGACATACTAAGACAGTCCCCTTCTTTTACTCTCGTTAATTTCCAATCTCGGAACGAGCAAAACGCCCGCCCGCCCAATATCCACCCAATCAGCTTAAATTCACTTTAATTGTCCTTTGACTTTCAAAAAATAGTATTTAAAAATTATGAATTTATAATAATTATAAAAAACAAAAAGTTTGATACTTCATCAGTGAAATATTCAATAAATTCCTAGTTTCAATTTTCAGTGGGCGTTTTTCTAGGGCTTCGTTTATTGCGCAATTTTTGCGTCACACAAACTTTTTTGGCCACTTGTAATAATTATGCATTGCCAAATTTGGTTCTCCATTGTCAAGTCAGGATCGATGGTGACGTCACCTTTTAAGCATAAAAAAGAAAGGATTTCGTCAGTTTTATGCATATATATATATATATATTATATTAATTTGCGATATATTCCAGTCTGGGTAATCCTCTCAATTGCACGCTTATGTTCCGAGGGCGTAAGCAAGCAATTGCATGGTTATAATTTACGCCCGCTCCCGCCCCGGTTGAAATTGCTTAGGGATTTCAAGGGGTTCAGAATTCTCTAATTCGGGCTAAGGCATGGTTTAACGGGCAATCCATTTTTACGGAATCTTCTTCTACGATAAATTTTGAGTAAAACTGCCCTAGGCTTTTGAAATTCAACAGAGCTTTTGGTAGGAATTGCGTGTCAGAATAATAAAGGTCATAAAGGGTGCAATTGCACGCTTACCGCTTACTGCCCGTAATAACACGCTTAAAAATTCTGCCATTTTGATAACTGTGCAATTGCGCGCTTGCGGCCTTGGAACATAAGCGTGCAATTGAGAGGATTTCCCAGACTGTATTCTATTCGCCGCGCGAGCGCACTCTTCGTAGACTAGTCGGAATACCTTCTTTTACTCGCAGGATTGATGGTAACTTTTCATCTTCGTTATTTTTAAAATGAAGCACAACCGAAAAAAAACGAAACTTCAGAAAGTTGCGTATTTCCAGTAAGTAAACGATTCTGACAATTAACAAAATTGATGATGATGATGATTTTTTTTCGGTCAGGCAAATGTCTCGTATTGGGAGTTCTAGTCTTGACCCCTAAGCCTACGCGAGATTGAAGTGTTTGGGTAAACGAGACAAAACTCCAAAAAAGCTGGCGTTTTGAAGCACTTCCGTGCGATCGAAATATCGCTGTTTGTGACGCACTGATTACATTCTGAATTTTATTTTTATACATTTTTCCTTTTGTCCAGTGGGAAAGTATGCGACTTCTGACCGTCCTAGTCTAGATGTAACTGTAAGGGAACTGATTTTTGCGGGAACTAATTTTAGAACCCGCAAAATTACTAATCTGGTCATTTTTCAACAAAAAAATTAAATAATCCCTGGGAAATGAAAGAAACGCAAACATACGTCCAAAAACAGAGCAAAACCACAAAATTTAATTCCAGTGAATAAATTGAAATGTAATTTTTTGGTTTTTCTCTCTATCGCAGTCTATACCGCGGAAATTAGTACCCACAAAAATTAGTTCCCTTCAGTTAAATTCCAACATTTTTGGGATTTTCCGACTCAAAAGAATCGGAAAAGTAAGAAAAATTTATATCAGTCAAGTCGGACGGATGGATGTGACGGAAGATGACATCGCGAACACAAGTTATTTGGGATCTCAGGCTTAAGCAATACTTTGGTTGACCTCTTTTAACAATGGAGAAGAGTAAATTGAGTCAATAAATCAAAGGAACTGTGAGACAGTGTGGGAAGAAAAACTTACAGAATAAAAGAAGAACCTCAGAGAAAAACAAGCCAGCCAACTTTTTCTGCCTCAAAAGTCCGCCATCTTCCATTCCGCAAGATGCGTTCGCTTCGCTGATCATCGAAAAAAAATTAGGTTGGGTGGTTCCACCCTCTGCGCCATTTTCCTGATTTTCAATTTTCTGGGCTTATTACTGGAAGGTCTTGGAATTTTTTTTAAAAAAGGGCATCGAAAATCTCTTCTCATGAGATATTTAACTTTTATGTAATATTTTTAAGGACGAAGTTGACTTTTTCGACTTTTGGTTTTGCAGTTTCAGAAACGCCCGTTTTCTACAAATAATATTCGTACTAGGGAGATAATCCTTGATAACATAGCTACGCGAATTAGCTCCCAAGTATAAGATGCCATAATATACAGATACAAAGACAGATGAAATCGAAAGTATGTGCCTGACTGACTGGGTTGGCAAACGATATCATCCACCAGGATGCATCCTCTCTTATTTTCCCCCTATTTTCTACTTTCCTATCTTATATCCTGATTTTCTGACTTTCTGTAGTGTTTCTAACTGTTTTCTAAGTATTTTTCTGAAATTTGCCCGTACCGGTGAAATAGGTCTCCGACCCGGCTCGAACCACCAAATACAAGCAACCTTGGTTTACAAATCCAATGCCTAACCGCTAGCGCCAATGAGACACGGCAGAATGCTGTCATTCACAAATACTTATAGTGTGTAATTTACAGACCTTTATTAAGAAAGCTCCCAACCCTACCGGTGCCCCTACAAGGATCCCTACGGGATCCTAAGTTAGGTCACAGGGTACGGATGCCCCTAAGAAGGCCTTCGGCCTTATATTGTGACTCTCGAGCTCCAACCCTAACCCTAACTGATAATAATCGAACCCCCGTCTAGGTCCGTAGATTGAAAAATTTCACTTGCATCCTGGTGGATGATATCGTCTGCCAACCGACTGACTGACTATTAACTGGCCTGGGGCATCACATAGGAAGGGATCCCTCATAGGAAGGACGTTAGGAAGGCAGCTTCCATCCTCAACCTGCTTTAAATTCACCATCACTGAAAGACTGATACAGAGCTCCACTCTAAGCCTCAGGGAAGAAACATTAAACTTGATTTCTGGATTTTTTTTAAAAGGTATCTATTTTTTAATTTATACCAGACCCCCGCGCTCGATAGGATCGATCATCGGAACGGCTCGATGACGGATCGATATGTGATCGATGGATTACTTATCGATCCGGATATGAGATCGATAGAGGATCGATACTCAAGATTTTTTTAAGCTTATGATTAGTTATCGATCTATCATCGATCTATCATCGATCTATCATCGATCTTTTATCGATCTTATCGACCCTATCGACTCTTTCTAAAAATCGAGCTCTAATATTAATCGATCTTTCTCGCTATCGATTACCTATCGACACCTATCGATTACCTATCGACACCTATCGATCCAATCAAAATATCGACCGTTTTTTTATATTGATTAATCGATCCATATCGATCTCATGGCGTCAAACCGGATTTACTTATCGGTACTTATCTGGCACCCGATGTAGAAATTTTCTTTCGACACGCTAAGAAAGCTCTGGGGAAAAGGTCGGGGAAACTTTCAACATCTGCTGGAAGGTTTAGATTACGGAATTTCGCCTGAGCCCTAGCTCGATTTTTAATCGATGCATAATCGATTTTTAATCGATGCATAATCGATTTATAATCGATGCATAATCGATTTATAATCGATGCTCGATTAATGATCGATGACGAATCGATTAATGATCGATGACGAATCGATTAACGAACGAATCGATAACATCGATGACGAATCGATTAACCATCGATGACGAATCGATTAACCATCGATGACGAATCGATTAACCATCGATGACGAATCGATTAACGATCGATGACGAATCGATTAACGATCGATGACGAATCGATTAACGATCGATGACGAATCGATTAACGATCGATGACGAATCGATATACTCGATTGAAATACTAGCTCGATAATGGATCAACGAAGGATCGATACTCAAGACTTTTTGAATGGCTGAATCTTCCATCGATCTCCTATCCGGATCGATAAGTAATCCATCGATCACATATCGATCCGTCATCGAGCCGTTCCGATGATCGATCCTATCGAGCGCGGGGGTCTGGTTTATAAAATTGTGGCTTGATTATTCCAGACCCCCACGCTCGATAGGATCGATCATCGGAAAGGCTTGATGACGGATTGATATGTGATCGATGGATTACTTAACGATCTGGATAGGAGATCGATAGAGGATCAAGATTTTTTTAAGCTTATGATTTTAGTTATCGATTATTTATCGATAATGAATGTTTGCTTCTGCTAATAATCACCAATCTGAATGTCCCTGTCAATGACCCAGACTCCAAGGATTTTCAATCTGATTATGAGATCATTATATTTGCGAGTTCATGTATGTGGCCGCATTAAAATAAAAAAAATTGAGCACTCATCATATAAAATTTTTTTTTAATTTTACCCTTTTTTTGCCTAATAAGATATACCAGTGCTGCAGTGGATATACCCCTTAAAACCTACAACAAAAAACCCCCTACCGTCAACTGCTCCAACTTGGTCCCATGGGACTATCTGACAAAACATGATGGGACGGCGGCAATTTGGCCACCATTTCACCGAACCTGCCTCCAAAGTCATTTGATTTGAATTAATGAACGGCGTATTAAAAGATACACGATTTCTCTTTCCCACCGAGTAGGCTTTTAAATTGAAATATGAAAAAAATCCATAGTGGAAAAACGCTCACTGGAACAAAGAAGACCAAATTAGTGGCAAAACGATGGACGGATCGTTTGACATCCACTCGCGCGGCAAGTTACATACTTATTATTTGTTAATTCCATTCAAAATAAAAAAGTTAAAAAGGGCGCGTTATCAGTGAAAGTTATTGTGACATGTTATAACAGAAAGTATGATTGATAAACTTGGTGGAGTTATCAAAACAAATTTGTTGTCAGAACAGAGCAGTTGATGGTATAAATTTCTTCCCTGGGTATGTTTTTTTGTAAAAGCTGCAAGAAAATTTTCATTGCTTTGTGAAAAATGCAAATTTAGCCCTAACCCACAAAACGATTTTCTTGGATAACTTTTTATAAAATAGTAAGTATCACTATTACACCTTAACCCTATTCGTACTAGGGGGGCTTTTTTTCTGTTTGCGGTAATAGCTTCTGAAATAATAGAGCTTTTGCCATGAAATTTTATGTAAATTCCTAACGTTTATTTAGCTTCAAAATAAAAAAAAATTTGACACCTATAAAGTTTCACACCTTGAGCATGATGACATTTCTGGCAGTAAGGTGTCACAAAAATTGACACTGTTCCAATACAAATTTATTTTGTATGTCAAATATATCGTTTAAACCGTAATTTATTAATTATTCAGGATATAATGAGCATTTTAGACTCATGGAAATTCATTTAAAATTTCTAACCCCCCCCCCTTTAGAAAATCAGTATAAATAAAAAATTGAAATTTTGCATAATTCAAGGAAGATCCCCCCTTATCGAAGAAGACCCCCCCCTTAACTGGCAACCCCCCCTTAGGAAAGTCATACTTTTAACACCCCCCTTTTGGTTCATCAATATCCAAGACCCCCCTGAATGTAAGACGACCCTCGACATGGCCCGAGAATTCTTGGGCCAAAACTTTTATTGGATTTCGCGTAAAGCCCGAGTATGGCCCGAGCTGGCCCGAGAATTCGGGCCGTGTTCGGGCCACACGCGGGCCACGCACGGGCCACACTCAGGCCAATTTTTGAAAACATGATTTAAACAGGCGTGTAATTTCAGGACTGAATTTTTTTAACATTTTCTTTGAGAAAAACTTGGTTTCTCTTAATTATATTAAATATGAATGTTGTAAATTCATATAAATATTAAATGTCTTATTTGGTATGAAAACATAGTTATAAATATACTTAGGGTGGAAATATTTGCTAGTAAACTGGTCCTGGTTTTAAACTGAAGCGTGTCCATGGGAAGCTCGTAAAGTTCTTTTGAGCGATATAAACAAAACAGACAAATCTTATTTTGTACTATTTTGTTTGACTGGACATGCTGAATCAATTTAACATTTGAATGACTCGGGTCATGTTCGGGCCAAAAGAATTGATAGGGTATCTCGGCCCGAACATGGCCCGAAGAGGCCCGAGAATTCTCGGGCCATGTCGAGGGTCGTAATGTAAGGGGGGGTAGAAACTATGTCAAAACTTTTAAAAACTTAAGAATAAATTAATGCTTCATCATAAGTATAAGGCTGTTGTTTTCTTCACTTTAGCTTGTTCTTTGTTATGGAGCTGAAACAGTTGCTCCTCATCCTGACCACTCTTTGCCTTTTGATGTCACTTGCAGGTATATCATTTTTATCAATCATTTGAGCAACCTCGTTCCCTGCCCATTATCAGCTTTTTTATGCTTACTGGTAGCGCTAGATAATACCCTGGCATTGTCTGGTTTTCAAACGCGTAAGATTATGTAATTAAAAAACAAAACATCAAATTTCATTTTGTTCTTCGGTTTTGAAGCCATTGCACTGCAGTGTAACTTTGTAACATCAGATTTTTTATGACGTATTGTTATGAGAAGTACCCCCTCTGAGAGGGTAACTCGCATCAGCCAACACCAGAGTATTCTCTGGCGTCAATCAGTCGTAACGTAAATAAAGCCTGGAGTACACGGGTACGAGGTTGTCATTTGAGTATTTTATTCAAAACAAAAGCTGCATCTTTCAATAGAATTTGTGCTCCCAAGTAATTTTAAGTTTGGAAGTGTCTTGTAGCGATTAGACATGCCTTGGTTGGCTCTTTCCAACAAAAAAATGTTTCAATGTTTTCATTATGATGTATGTTAAAACAGCCAGCAAAAATGGTAATGGCCGTTCAAAATCAGATTTTTTATGGCTTGAAGGCAAAACCTTGCCATAGAAATTTGAAATTTGATTGATGCTAGACTTCTTTTAAAATACTGAACCAAATTCTCTACTGAAGTTGTGTATAAAATTGTAAACAAATAGATAAACTTTTTTGCTCAGTTTCTTTTCTACACTGTCCCAAATTTTTCAAGAAAGTTAAATTTTTTCCGAAATAATACCCTGAAATTTTCCATGAATGAAATTGAAGTTGAGCTATTGTTGGTGGTGATGATGCTTAAAGTTCTAGAATTCCACTTCCGTAGCTTTGTATAAAAATTAAGAGTTCTTTAAGATAATAATCATTCAAGAGTTCTCATATGTATTCTAGATTATGTTATTGTTTCTCTCAGATTGTCACTTACAATTATGCAGAGGAGAAGTAGAACATACTTTTCCAAAAACTGAATCCACCCACAGAAAGATAATTTTCAGAAAATCATCAGATTTCATTTCAAATGTGTTTTCATATGCAACCATCAACATCACTTCGAACTCCAAATTTGCCATCAACAGGTTCCTCGTCGTTTGTAACCTTTTTTCCAACAGTCTTGTTCAAAATTCATTTATAATCAATAGAAGATCGTAATCGGCGTATGAATATCATAAGCTTTTGTTTATTTCATTTTTCAATACCATATAGCTGAAAGTATTTACAATAATGTGTTTTAGTTACTCACTAATTCATTCCATTATATTTTTTTTAATCTTAAGGAGCAACAAGAGTTCAGGCTATTTATCACTTCTAATGTCAAATCATGATGCATCTAACAATTATGTCAAAGACAAGCTGTCTTGTTTTGAAGATTTTAACATTACGTTGACTCTAGATGAACCTTCGTCCATCAAGTTCATTGTTTTACCCAAACGTAGGTTGCTAATTAAGACTATCGTTTCTTTGAACTGGAGGCTCATCCTTTTTCTAGTTAAGACATTAAGACATGACAATAATCCATTGACAGTGCAGAACTTGATTTGCAGAACAAATCATGTCTTAGTGGATCCTGCGGATGTATGAGCTTCACTGCTTACTTTCATTAGCTTTCTTTTAGGCGTTTTAATTTTAAAATAATAAATTATCTTTCTTCTCTAGGATTTGACCAAATCAGTTTTCTTATCTTTCTCTTTGGTTGCTTTCTTTTTGTCAATGCAAAATCACTCAGTCGGTAAGTCTGCTTATAATTTTATATTAATAGCTGTGGTCCACTTAAAGAATATTTTGATCTTTTAAAAGATTATTTTGAATTTTAGCTTTCTCTACAAATGTAATTTTATCTGATCACTACTTTTGTTTGGATTGATACAATGATAGAGCCTGATTTAATTCAGCCTATGTTTTGAAATTAAAGGTCTATCTATATTTTGCACGTCCCTTTTTTTTTTTTTTTTTCTTTTGTTAATAGACGATATCGGCTTTCCGAATTCTCCCCGAAAAATTACCCATGACTGCCCATGATGCATTGCGCAAAAAAATTCACGGACAATATTGACTTACTGAATTTTTTTGCGCAATGCATCATGGGTAATCATTCGGGGAAAATTTCGTTAAACCGATATCGTCTATTACATGTTCTCGAATACAATTAACGACCTCATTTGATTAAAATGACATTCGCATTCTTTTCAAAGTGAAATAATATCTTTTTATGGCCCATTTTATAGAAAAGAAGAAATCTAAAATAAAACAAAAATCGTAACATTAACAGTTTGTTACAGCAACAATATTCAAAAGACGCTACAAATTCTTTTTCCAGGAGCATGACATTTCTCTATGCATCTTGTGCTTCGGTTGGTGTTCTGGCTTCCTGTCTCATCCTGCTCTTCATCTGCTACAGATTAGTCCCATACAAGGTAAATCCAAAAATCTTTTGTGAGTGATCTAACCCCCTTTTTGGAAATAAGAAACTTTTGTGAATACTAAAAACAGTGTTCAGTTGGTATTAATGAAGTGAAATCGATTGCGATTTTTAGGTCTGACTTAATTTTGTCTACAGAATAGTTACAAATATTTTGTTAAAAGATTTTTCGACTTCCCCTTTTTCTGGTGCACGCACAGCACAGGGGTTTAATTTTCCTCTTCTTCCTCCTCCAAAACTTAGTTTACCTTTTTCTTTGACACAGCGAATGATGGCATTCTTGATGACAGTTGGTTCAGGGATGTGGTTGTATTTTTTGGAACATTTCCAATATATTCTTGGCTCGTTCATCATGGAGCACCCATATCATGTGACCGCATATCTTTTCACTAGCGGTAATGTATTCTCACTTTCACTTGTGAGCAAAGAAAATTAACTTATTATAAACATAACAGGCCCTTTAAAGGGGGACTAAACTATTTTTTGAGGTCATGCTTTTTTTGTCATCCAGTACTACATAATATAGTATAGCTTCTAAAAAATATCACTTTCACTCTAGTCTACACAATAGACAGCTCCAGGCTTTTTGGCCTAACACAAAGAAATACAACCACTTTAAGACCAACTAACTGTCAGCTTTATTGTGATTTTTGACGTCAAATCTTGTCTTGATCGTACTGACGTCGGTATGTTTTTGAACTTCAAGCGGGTGTATTTCTTTGTGTGTTTTAGTCAGAGAGTTGTTGTAATACATTTTTTGCTCAGAATTTCATGCTCTATCAGATAGTACCAATCATTTTGGTATGATTTTGGCAATCATTTTACCAATCAAAGCTTGAGTCTGATGTATTTCCTGGTACCATTTAAGCCAAGTCCTTTCCCCTACATGAATCATTGAAGAGTTTATTTATTTATTTTCCAGCATTACTGTCCATTGCATTATTGTATTACTATGGTGTCCCTTCAAATGAAAGAGCATTGAATCTGTTGCAATGGTCGATGCAGTTGATTGCTGTGTACCTCATCTACTTCAGCTCTTACAGTAAAGCTTTCTCTATCACTGTGGTTGTCATCCTCACCATTTTCCAAGTCATCAGTTTCGTTGCGATTGTATCTGGACTGGTGAAGTTTTGGTGAGCTAATAGCGGGAATTCTCCATATTAGGGATACCAGTTTGTTTTGTTGATTGATATGTCGGTGTTTCATTTTTTTGTTCGTGTTTCATTTTTTTGTTCGTGTAACTGCATCATATTGACTCTAAAACGAAGTATGATTAAGTTTGATTTGTCATTCTACAATTTGTTTATAATTAAAAAGCATCGTTCTTTCCTTCTAACTAGCAAGCAAAAAATACCAAACTTTGGCATTTCTAGTTTTGTAGAGTGTTGGCGTAGCTGATTTTATAGAGTGTAGATCAAATGTTTCTCCTTCTAATTGAAATATGAAGGTTAAAAGCAATGACAATATCATTTGATGCCTAATTCATCTTAGCGTTCCAAAAAAATACACCTACCTCATGCAGCAAGCACCCAAACATCGTTTCTTATCCATGGATGAGTACGAGCGACAGTGCAAGAAAACCACCGAACGAGAGCTGAAAGAGTTGAAAGAATATTGTGAAAGTCCTAAGTGCAATTCATGGAAAGTCGTCTCAAGACTAAAAGATCCGAAAAGGTGATAATTGCTGTACAGTCAATAGAGTCTCCATAACTCAAATATGCACAGGGACTTTGGAGTTATAAGATTCGAGTTATGGAGGCTCTATTGTGGTTAAGAACATTATTTAACCAAAAAGATTGATTTTCATTAATTTTTGTAATCAAGTTTTAAACTCATTTCGGTACTAGCTCTAGTTCAACAGACCAACACTTATATGGTTGTTGTAAAGATAATTTGTCACATTAACCTAATTGTTTGTATAACCTAACTTTCTTTGATAGGTTTGCGAGTTTTCTAGAAAGTGGTGATCAATTTACGAACGAAGAAAAAGACGATTATTATATCGATCAAGATAACGAGGACGAGGAGGAAGAAGAAACCTTGCAAAGAGATTCCTCTTTCAAGAAAAGACATATGACAACTGTCTCTACTTCCGATGATAGTATCGAACTAGAACATTATATGAACGGGCACACCCTGAATCAAAGAGAATGGATTTCAGATGATGAGAGGAATGAAAGCTTTTTATCTTAGAAGGAGTCTTTTGGAAGAAGAGTTTTTATCTCCGAAAGATTAGCGCTTCTCATTCAATAAGCGCCTACATCTAAAATTAAAAAAGAAATTAACGAGTACAGCTAAAATAAGAAGAAATACTGTAGCAAAGATATTTTTAAAGAAGGCTTTCAACTATTCACTCTCAGTTTTAAAGGTCTTTATTAAGACCTTTTGGGTGTATCAGGTAACGATCCGTTATCGCAGAACGTTTTGGGTCTTGTTCTAAATCAGACCTTAAGGTCTTGGTTTTAATAAGACCTTTATCGCGCCCTATAGAGACTATTCTAGATCCCGAAAGAGACTTCAAGGGTTCTGATTCTATCGTACCTAAAAGGTCTTATTTTAAACGAGACCTTTCGAAAAAAGTCCGTTATCGCAGAACGTTTAGGGTCTTATTCTAAATCAGACCTTTAGTGCGCCCAATAGAGGCTATTCTAGATCCCGAAAGAGACTTCAAGGGTTCTGATTCTATCATACCTAAAAGGTCTTATTTTAAACGAGACCTTTCGAAAAAAGTCCGTTATCGCAGAACGTTTGGGGTCTTGTTCAAAATTAGACCATATTAGTGCCTAAAAGAAACTATGTTTACTACTCGTTTTTGAAGGTCTGTAATTTTCAAAAGGCCTAAATTGCCGAAACAAAACCTAACAATAATTAAGAGAAGAAGAGAATAAAAATACTCAAGAATTTCAATCTAAAAGATATATTATACCCAATAGGATTTCTAGATATTTTTCTAACAAATATCCATTATATTATGTATATAATAGTTCTTTGATATCGAAACGTACAAGAGATGTATTGTACGTGTCCAGTTTGTTCATGACAATGATGATGATTCACGACAAAGTCTAGCTGTTTATGTAAGTACGACTGTAAACCAGATTGTCAAACAAACGTCCGTGTCCAAGAGTTGAAAATTGAATAGACGTTTGTTGGTGACGGTGACACAAAACTTTAATGAACTGGATAGTTGCGTGCTAACATGAAAGCTGGATAGTTGCGTGCTAAAAAATTCAAGAGAAGTGAGATAAAGATCACAAAACTGGTTTTTAGGCCTATTACTTCATCGAAATGTCATTTAGAAAATTTGAAAAATTCTTTACATTTGATCCAGCTCTTCAAAGTTTTCCAGAAAAAAAAACAAATTGGGCAAAGATACAGTATATTCAATTCTTACCTCAGCAGAGAGTCGATTTTGTTCTGGCCATACTTTATAGAAACGTTTAGAAAATGTGATGGTGGGATTTACAGCGACAGTAACATGGGCTCACATGATGTTGGGTTAGATTCTCGTTAATGTCGAAGCTGAAAAAAATAATATAATAAAAGATTTAAAACGAATATTGCACAAAAAATGAAATAAAATTTCGTAAAAGCCTAGCTAGTAGGATCAATAAATACAAGCACGAAATTCGATCGAGCCTCGCCAAAACTTTCCATGGGTGTATTTGCAACAATAAAGCTCCATGTTTGTGGAAGAAAAAAGGATTCATCCGATCAAAAGATATATAGCTCCAGTTGACAAAAAAAGGATTTTAAGAAATTTTATTGCGTGAAGATTGTGTTACTTACCTTTTTTTCTTTTTGCTCTTCAGACCGTCTTCACCCTTTTGGCTCCAAAATTGTTTTGATTTTATTTTTGCACTTTGATCCAATTTTGAACTTTTCGAATTTCGAACGACGTTCGAAACATTCGAAAATTCGAAAGAAGTCGTTACACTGCTCTAGATTTTTTAAAGCACGCGAAATCAAGTCCTTTAGAGGTCTTCATAAAAGCCCTTTTTATCGTGTCTATTGGATGTTCACTATCGTGTCTATTGAAAAGGCTTGTAAATGGCAGACCTAAAAAGGTCTTGTTTCAAACCAGTGAGCCTTTAGAAGTCTTGAAGGAGACCTTTTTGGCGACCTTTTACAGCGCGCGAAATTGAGACCTTAAGAGGTCTCCATAAAAGCCCTTTTATCTTGTCTATCGGATGTTCACTATCGTGTCTATTGAAAAGGCTTGTATCAGGCAGACCTAAGAAGGTCTTGTTTAAAACGCGTGATTGAGACCTTAAGAAGTGTTGAATAAGACCGTTTCCAAGAACAGACCATGAAGGTCTTATTTCAAAAATACAAAGGAGACCTTATTGGTGTATAGAACAAGACCTTGCTTGAATGGAAACCTTGCAAGGTCTCAATCGGCCACACAAGAGTTTCAATTCAGACCTTACATGATATACTGACATCTAAGTAAAAATTAGACCGGCTAAGGTCTCAAAACTAAACCTAAAAGGTTTGAATTCAGACTGATAAGGTCTTTCTTCAAATTAGCATCTAAAAGGTCTCATATAAAACCCTAAAAACTGAGAGTGTTATTCTAAAGTAAAGTAACATAGACACATATACGAACGATTGATTCTCATCAGCAAGTTGCAAATGGTTGTGTAAATATATTCTTCCAACTGTCTTTTCTTATTAGTAAATGAGCCTCAATCACCTGATTGTTATAAACATTCCTTAACAAAACAGTGACTTAAAAAATCACGACGCGTAAAAAGTAGAAAATAGGTAACAAATTTATGTAAATATTTATACACGATTATTCTAGCTTCGGTTTTTAAAAGTTTTATTCTTAATATTTATAAGGATCATTTTAAATATTACTTGCGATGACTAGCATAATTTGTCAGGTTCATGGTACTTATAACCCTGAATAATTCTGCACTTAGTCGAAGTCACAACAAGAGAATTTTATCAGTAATTATTTTGCTGAACTGATGAGCAGGTATTAATATTTTTGCTAGTCGTTGAAAGTGTTCAAATGGCCATGATTCTTTTATATCGCTAGGTTCAAATAGATATTTTTCAATTTTAAAAGATTTTCAATTAATAACAATACATTTTGTGCCTTCGATTGCGTGGTTTAAAAGATATACTTTAATGGCACAAATTTTGGTGGGGATTCAATTTGGTGCTTGAGCTCATCCGCGAAATTTTAAGATTTCGCGGGGACTTGTTTTCGCGGATGAAGCTGTTGGGAGACAATATTTTCACGATTAAGTGAAAGTCTGTTACTGCCAAACCATGCATGTTGATAGTCGAATGATATGCATTATTAGTGCTTCTTAAACATTTAAGTAGTTTATTTGACATTTTTTTGAGTTTTGTTTAAAACGATTTCGCGGATAAGGCCTTTCCAAATTTCCTTTGGGACTTAATTTCACGGATGTCACCCAAATCTGCAAAAATTAATCATGGCAACATATTATCCCGTTTAAGTAAGAATTTTCAATTTCAAAGCACTTTATATTATGAAAGAACGATTAAAGCTAACCTTCATCTCTTTATATCGTTTCAGAGTAAAAATCATTAAATGAAAAACAAAAACAAAAACAATGGGTAGTGATCATGAAATGTTATGCTGAAAAATATAATACGTAGATACGTTACCGTTAATAACATTGTCAAAATGCAACGTCGACTTGACGTCCAACAACCGGAAGTTCGGGACTTGCTACAACAGAATGTTCTGGATATTTGTAAAGTGTTTGAAAGGAACAATTACGAGATTCGATTGATTGGTGGTTGTGTTAGAGATATGCTAGTGAAGAAACAGTGTAAAGATATTGATTTATCGACGACAGCAACTCCTGATCAAATGATCGCAATATTTAAAAAGAACAGTATTCGATATATTGAGACTGGTTTACAGCATGGAACTCTTACCGTACATTTTAATGGAAGTGATTACGAAATTACGACGTTACGTATTGACGTAGAGACTTATGGGAGAGCGGCGAAAGTAGAGTTTACGAATGATTGGAGATTAGATGCGGAGAGGAGAGATCTGACCGTGAATGCCATGAGTTTAGATGTGGAAGGAAACTTGTATGATTATTTTGATGGTGAAAAAGACCTACAGCTTGGAAAGGTGATCACTCTTTTTGCATCCCCTATCATTTGACTAGAAAGATTGGAATAAGGTTGGCTATCGAATTCGTAAATGATTAATTTTTTTTACATCAAGACAATCTTGCCAGAAAATACATTCGGAAGGGTCCTAAATTCGACGGAATGGAAATTGCTCTGAAGTCTAAAATCATTGGCGATTAAGAACAAAATAAGATCTTTTAACAGTCTTGAAAATATTTTGCAATAGTGAAGAAGGGGGTTCTTGTAGAGTCCCGGGGATGGAAAACATCAGAAAATGAAATGAACAAACGGGGGAACACTAAGTAGGTTCCTGAGAGTACTTACGGGAGCTAAACTGGCTGCAGATTCCTTGCACGTTCGCCAGTACCTTCCCGCTAAAACGGGAAAACGCAATAGAAAGCGCTTTTCATCTAACAGGCTACTTACACACTCGATAGTTGACTTTTAAGATGTTTGTCAAATCTCAGACTTCAGATTAC
Source organism: Clytia hemisphaerica (assembly GCF_902728285.1). Classification (NCBI taxonomy): domain Eukaryota; kingdom Metazoa; phylum Cnidaria; class Hydrozoa; order Leptothecata; family Clytiidae; genus Clytia; species Clytia hemisphaerica. The sequence continues at coordinate 377,877 of NW_027104114.1, read as the reverse complement.
GAAAGGATAAAGGATATTATGAGAGGCTGACAATCTAGCATGCTAGACGGCTACTTTCAGCCATAGAGGAAATCAATCAAAAAATGTGAGAAAAGAACAGGTTGCTTTTTAAAATAATGTTATTTCGTAATAATTATGGTATTATCATATAACACCTATTTTACTGTATTACACGGATGGTAATCAAATTCAATCTAAAGCTCGACTAGATTTTGCCCCTTTACTTCTAGGTACGTTTTGTTGGTAACCCGAATTCCCGTATACGCGAGGACTACTTACGTATCTTACGTTATTTCCGCTTTTACGGGAAGATTTCTCCATCTGCCGAGAACCATGAGAATGAGACGTTGACTGTTATCGAGGAATTAGCACCGGGATTGAGACATATTTCGGTGGAGAGAGTTTGGATGGAGGTGTCAAAGATCATGGTGGGGAACCTTGCACCTCATTTGCTACAGTTGATGTATCGCCTAAACGTCGCCTCGAATATTGGTAGGTAGCTGTTGATTTGCTTTGACATGTAGATATGAACTGGCATCTTTGATAAAAAATTCGGTGTCACTGATGACGTCATCGCCATCTGATGATATCATTATTTTTTGAAAATGCCGGAAGTAGGATTATAATTTTTTTTCATTTTGTCAATTGTTTGCCATTTGCTCCAGTAGTTCTTGGGTTCCGGCAGGAGATGCACTTGTTTTGCAAAGTACCAAATACTTATTGGACCAAGTTTTTCCGTCACTAGTCACTTTCATTTGATAGATAAACTAACCTTCAGAAACAAATTTCAGTCAAATTGAACGTACGATCCAACATGTGATTAAGCCAAACTTACATTCTGGTATGTAGAATATAAACCAAACCGGAGAGGTTTTATTTTAAAGAAAACTAATTTGAAGTATTTAAACATGGAAAGTTATTATACATTCCCAATCGTTATACTAGTTTCATTGTTTCTTTTTAGGTCTTCCTGATTGCCAGGAATCGTATTTCCAAGAATTCGAAAAAGTTTGGAGCCGCAGTCGAGGATCAGCTATCCAGCCTGTGTGCTTAATATCTACACTTGTTGATAACGAGAATCAGGCTAGTGAGCTATGTCTCAAATGGAAGGTATCAAATTTCGAAAGGTCTTTATGTTGTTTTATTGTGAGCAATCGAAATGTTAAAGGGACTGACGAGCAGCCTTTGAAAGCTTATCAAGATATTATTGTTCGAAAAAACGGAAATCAAATCGTTGAAATGGTGAAGCAACTCTTGCTTTATCAAGGAAAAATTGAAGAAAGTCGAGTGATTGAAACTTGGAATATACCAAAGTTCCCAGTGAACGGTGCGGATTTGAAAAAGATGGGTGTGAAACCTGGACCTGATTTCGGGAAATTAATGAACAGTTTGAAGGAACTTTGGATAGAGAGTGATTTTACACTTACTAAAGAACTTCTAAAGGAGGAATTTAAACGATTGCAAAAATGAAAAGTAATTTGTTTCTTGTTAATTATTAGTCATTTTTTGGGTAATCAAACTTCGTGGAATTCCTATTAGAGCGTTACTTCAACTCACTTGCTACAAAATCAAGACTGGAACGAAGTAGATCTCCATTACCATAAAAATGCCGCATAAAGGTCCTCAATCAACACCGGTACATAGTGTGGGATAACTTTTCAATATATTTTTTATAAGATGATACAATATTATTATAACAAAATCGAGAAAAGCTAATCTAATTCACATCATACACTTTTTGTAAGCATAAGGGAATCGGCCTGAAGCTCTATGTTAGGCACCGAAACGTCGCAAATTCTCCCCTGGTGATTAGGATTGGGATTGTTTTTTAGGGGTAAAAAGTTGAAATTTTCCTATTCACATATCGTAGCTTTTCACAAGCATCTCTTATGCTTAGTATTATTATCAATTAAAGTTTTTCTAATACCAGGTGGGTCAAAAAAAACGTCCCTATTTTTTTATTTTTGACGTACATTTTTCTATTCAGTTGAGCTTCTCGAATTTTTTTGTGAGTATTGTACATTTTATTTCCAAACATTTCTCGAAGTTTGGCAGAGTTACCTCAAATGAATTTAAAGTTGTGAACATTTTCGCAAGATCACTACTTTTTGTGTTGTTCACAGAAGCAATTAATTGTACTTCTTTCGGAAAGAGTTCATTCTGTGCTAACTAAATAAATAGAAACGTTAACTTTACATTTCCAGCACTGTGACCAATTTTATCAATAAAGCCTTATCGTTTTTAACGACAGAATTTTTAACAATAAAACTTTATCGATGAAGACTTTCCAAAGATAGATTTTATTGATATCCCTTATAGCGATAGAATTATCAATAAAACTTCCTTATCAATACAAACCAGCCTATCGATGAAGAATCTACAGTTAGAAAACGAAAGTGATCCTTTTCCCAATTAATAGTACTTAGTTTTTACTGCCTTTCTTGGTAAAACCACTAATTTATTTTGCTCTCATAGATATTTTGTGTCAAGTAGTCATGAAACATGACGGAATTTTGTTTATTTAATGTCCGTGATTCCGGGATTCCGCCAAAACTTTGTCGGGAAAACGGTATTTCAGACCCCTACAAACCATTCCCTTTGTTGAGATATTTATTCTAAATGGCCAATTTTTCTGTCCCACAAATCAGTCACCCCACTGTAATTTTGTAGTTAACAAAAATGGCCCCATTTGAAATTATAAAAATTTAACATTTACCCCACTCAAAATGTCCTGATTTTAAGGTAACCCACTAGAACTTTTCTTTCAAAAAATCACTTTTTTATGGAAAATCTTAGGCAAAACACCACTAGTGTGGTCGTGTTGCAAAAATACAGGCTGTTTGTAGGAAAAAAATAAGATCTAGCTGGAACTTTCTCCAGACCCTCTCTATAGGATGCTTATATCTCAGGAAAAATTCCCCTAAAATCCCACTGGTGGAACATCCCTTTTTTGGGACATTTCTATTTTCCCCAGGCAAAATCCTAAGGGCGAAATTTTTTGAAAATTTCAAACTTATTTCCAGACAATATCATGTATATCATTCGAAAGCTCTCGAAAAACTATATAGAAGACTTTTAAACGGTTATCGCTGATTTCTTTACCTAACTCGAGATATTTCATGCGCAAGTTCCACTTTTCGCCACATTTTGGTCTAAATTGACCATAAATAGCATCTTCTGCGTGAATTATCTCGAGTTAGGTAATGAAATCGGCTATACCCGTTTAAAAGTCTTCTATATAGTTTTTCGAGAGCTTTCGAATGGTATACTTGATAGTGTCTGAAAATGAGTTTGAAATGTTCAAAAAATCTCGTCCTTAGGGTTTTGCCTGGGGAAAAAAGAAATGTCCCAAAAAAGGGATGTTCCACCAGTGGGATTTTAGGAGAATTTTTCCTGAGGCATGACCATCTTATAGAGAAGGTCTGGAGAAAGTTTCACCTAGATCATATTGTTTTCCCGTAAATTATGCTAAACGACCTCACTACACTGTAATAACTCCACGATAAACGTAAACATTTAGAGTGAGTACTTGCGCTTCAAATTTGAAGTGTCTTAACATATTTCCAGTGGAGATATGATTTCAGTGTAGTTAACCCGACTTTTTCAGCTTGATTGTGAAACCACCCGGTCCTGGAAACACAATCATACAACTTTGTTGTCATTCCAACACTTGCAAACAGAGAGAGAAATATTTTACATTTTTGGGGTATTTTTATATACATTTTTACTACGCATCAAAATAAGAACCTAGCTTTACATTTTTTTAGATTTAAATTGAAATAAGATGATAATTGAGAAGAATTTAACATGGCGCCGTGGATTGTATGTGTCTTACGTATTCATCAACGTCAGTGATTTCAGACTCATTGACGTAATCACCCCTACGTGCAGAAGCGCAGCCGAAAAGCCGCCGAAATCGTTGACCGAAAGTTCCCTTTGCTCTCTTCTTCTCTTCTTTCCTTTTCCTTTCCGTAGTTCCATCTAGTTCGTCACTAATCGCCTTGTGCTCGTCTTGTAGCCGTCGATTTTTGCTGCTTGTTTCTGAGAGAGCTTTCGACGCCTCTTTGAACTGATCGTCAAGTTGAATGTAACGGTTATTGAGTTCAGAGAGATTTTCTTCCATTTTCCGCATCCGAAGCATGGCCTAAAACAAAAAGAAATTATTTTTAACAATAAAAACATGGTTCGTTCGTTCGCCTTGTGTTTGAAGCTAACAAGGGATTGATCGCGAGGGATGAGGTTAGGGTGGTTTAATGAAACAATGATCCTGTGTAAGTGTACTTTTACCCTTTTTGAGAACCTTAAACAGTGCATGTGTCAAGCATGTGTACATAATGGAAAGGGCGCTGAAAAAGGTATACCTCGTCGTTGTCAGCTGCCAATCGCCCCATCGGTAATTCGACGATCGTCACCACTCTCTCCCGGATGTATTCTTCATTTCCATCGTCACTCTCTAAATCCCAAGAGATGTCTCCATTATGGTTAGACTGGTCGAAATGCTCTGGTACCTCACTGCTAACATTTGGCTCTACCATTGCAACTTTTTCGTGTGGTGCATCACCAGTGATCGCTTGTTTTCCGTTGTTTTTTGCGACATTCATATCATCTAGGAGGGCAATCTTTTCAAACAATTCTTTCTCCATCTTTTCAATACGACAACCCATTTCTTCTATTTCACACTCACTTCGTCGGGCCTTTTTAAAGTTTAATTTGCTGGCGATCGTAAGAAGGACGTTCATTTTGGTGAATGTCTTTTTCTTTTCTTTCTCACGTGCAAGCTCCTAAAATTAGGAAAATCGGTTTTCGGAATCCGCAATAAAAAATGTAAGCCAGTTTATGTGTTATGGAAGGGTGTTAAAAATAGAACACTAAATTTGTTTCTTTGCTAATGAGAAGATAATGAATACAGTTAAACATCAGCTCTTATTTGTGTTAAATATTCTCATATCAAGGCTCGTCTAAGATGAAGGTTGTGAATTATTTTGGATGGAGGGGAAAATGATAATATTCACCGCTTTGAAAAACACCTCAAGCGTACAGGAAAAAAGATAATTACCTTTTCGAGATGCAGCTTGTCAACAAGAAGTTGTTCTTTAGCTTGCATCTCTTCAATCAGTTGTTTTTGAAGACGAGAATCATCACGCTGTTCATGTTTACCAGAGACAATTGTCACGTCTACATCACCAATGAGTTTCTTTCTCCTTTCACTAAGGAGCTGTGGATGTCCTCTTGCTGTGGCGTGATTCGCTCTAGATCTAACATCTCCGGCACTTATGTGTCTTTTAGAGGGACTGCACTTATGTTGAATCAACACATCTGCTGATTTCGTGACTTTTTTTGAAGTTAAATCGAATTTCTGTCCAGAACTGTTTCCATCCGAAGAGGAAGTTTCTTCTGTTTTGAAATTAGGAGCTACATCATTACACGAGGCTCTTTGTAGAATACTAGGCGCTGCAGTTGTATCCATTTGTACATTGTGTCCTTTTGGACAGTCTTCCTGATCAGAAGTATAACTATCAAGGTTAGTTTTAGCCTTTGGTGAATTGTCTGTTGGCTCGTTGGGACAATCTTTGATACATGGTAAAATCGTTGACGGCTCATCGTGACAAACCTCGGTACTAGGTTTTACATTTGATGCCTCATTAGGACGAGTTTCAGTGCTTGGTGTGTAGTGTGATGGCTCATTGGGACAAGCTTGGGTGATTTGTGCGACCTTTAATGACTCATCGGGGCGAGTCTCGGCACTTTCTATGACGTGTGATGGCTCATTGGGACAAGCTTTGATAATTTGTGTGACCTCTACTGGCTCATCGAGGCGAGTCTCGGCACTTTCAATGACGTGTGATGGCTCATTGGACAAGCTGACATTGGACTTATTGAGTCTCGACACTTTGACGTGTGCTGATTGGGACAAGCTTCGATATTAATGGCTCATCGGGGCGAGTCTCGGCACTTTCTATGACGTTGTGATGACTCCATTGGGGACAAGCTTTGATATTTTTGTCTGTGTGGTGACCCTTTAATGGCTCATCGAGGCGAGTCTCGGCACTTTCTATGACGTGTGATGGCTCATTGGGACAAGCTTCGATAATTTGTGTGACCTTTACTGGCTCATCGAGGCGAGTCTCGGCACTTTCAATGACGTGTGATGGCTCATTGGGACAAGCTTCGGTAATTTGTGTGACATTTAATGACTCATCGGGGCGAGTCTCGGCACTTTCTATGACGTGTGATGGCTCATTGGGACAAGCTTCGATATTTTCTGTGGCCTTTAATGACTCATCGGGGCGAGTCTCGGCACTTTCTATGACGTGCGATGGCTCATTGGGACAAGCTTCGATAATTTGTGTGTCCTTTAATGGCTCATCGAGGCGAGTCTCGGCACTTTCAATGACGTGTGATGGCTCATTGGGACAAGCTTCGATAATTTGTGTGACCTCTACTGGCTCATCGAGGCGAGTCTCGGCACTTTCAATGACGTGTGATGGCTCATTGGGACAAGCTTCGGTAATTTGTGTGACATTTAATGACTCATCGGGGCGAGTCTCGGCACTTTCTATGACGTGTGATGGCTCATTGGGACAAGCTTCGATATTTTCTGTGTCCTTTAATGGCTCATCGAGGCGAGTCTCGGCACTTTCTATGACGTGCGATGGCTCATTGGGACAAGCTTCGATAATTTGTGTGACCTCTACTGGCTCATCGAGGCGAGTCTCGGCACTTTCAATGACGTGTGATGGCTCATTGGGACAAGCTTCGGTAATTTGTGTGACATTTAATGACTCATCGGGGCGAGTCTCGGCACTTTCTATGACGTGCGATGGCTCATTGGGACAAGCTTTGATAATTTGTATGACTTTTAATGGCTCATCGAGGCGAGTCTCGGCACTTTCAATGACGTGTGATGACTTATCAGGACGAGTATCGGTACTTTGTTTAGTATTTAGTTGTTTATCAGGACAAGCTTTAGCTTTCGATGTCACTTTTGACAGCTTGTCGAGACGAGCTTCAGGAACTTGTACAACGTGTGATAACTCATCTGGACTTGTTTTGGCATATTGTGTGACGTATGTTTGCTCATCGAGACAAGCTTCAGCACTGAGTGCGACCTTTAAAGGTTCAACGGGAGAAGGCTCGGCAATTGGGGTATAGTTTGATGGCTCATCGGGAAGAAGTTCGGTAGAAGTTGCGGTATTTGAGTGCTCATTGGAGCAAGCTTCTGCACTTAGTGTGACGTTTGATGGCTCATCGAAACGAGCTTCAGCTCTCAGCGTGACCTGCAACGGCTTATCAAGATGAGATTCGATACTTTTTATGACATTGGTTGGCTCCCCGGGACGAGTCGTGGCACTTGGTGTGGTGTGTGTTGGGTTTTGAGCATTAACTTCAAAATATAATGTCCTTCTACTTCCAACCTCTTCACAAACGTCCCGCTTTATCAAGATTTCACTCGATGATAAAGATGTGAAGGATCCTTCTTCAAAGCTATCGGTGATCATCATTCGGCCAGTAATGTGCTCTTCAGCAGAGTCGGAGTACGAGCAAGACCCCTTGTTTATTGTATGTAAGCTAATGGAGTGAATAATTGCATCATTTTTTGGAGATGATTCAACTGCTTCCATGGGTGAATAAGTTGTATATGAAGTTGATTTACAGCTATCAACCACAACAACAGAAATGACCTTCTCCTCACAAATTGTCAAACTACCCTTGTCTGTGAGGTCACCTACATCTCTTCCCTTCGATTTGGATGCACGAATCTCCTCCTTCTCATTGACCACATAGTTTGCCTTCTTTACCGAGTCGCTCTTCAAAGGTATTTCTTTACTTTTAGAATGTTTATTTACTTCTCCCTTTCTGAAATGTCGATTTCGGCTGTTGGTAGGGGTTCGGTTAGCAAAACTACCTTTGCGTGGGATCACTTTGGGCCCTCCTGAAGTGTTGTTTGTAATTTTGGCGGCAAAGAACTTTGCTTTGGCTCCGACACTCTGTGCCGTTATGCCTTGATGAGATACTTTGACATCAATTTTGCTTTTGAAGGAGCGAGGTGTTTTTCCCTCTTGATTACCCTTCCCAATAACTTTGGGTGAGGATTTTAGTTGGATTCTATGTCTTGAATCACAGTTTGTTGAGTGTCTCTTCTTAGGGGTTTTTGACCCTATAACATCTAAATCATTTGTAGATGGTTCAGGTTTCGTAGGAGGGGGCATCTTTGCAATCGTCGAATAGCTAGGCTGTCTAAGCTCTGCAATTGATATTTGCGTTTGTGATAGGTGAATAATTCTTGGTTTGTTAACTTCTGCAAATTCATTTCTTTCTTTGCCTTGCTGAACTTTCCCCCCAGATTGTGTCTTTGGGACGGTAATAGGCTTTTTCCGTGGTACCTTGATCGGACTATTCTTATTGTTAAACTTTTTATTAAAGAATTCCTTTTTGGCACTCACGGTGCCTAAAGTGGCGTCATTTTGGTCAAAATCTTTTGATGATTTTTTACCCAAAGAATGTTGCTTAGAAGTTCTGTATGAGAGGCTTTCACACGAGCGCTGATTTGCTGACTTAGCAAGGACATTATTCACTCGTGTTGTATATTGTCTGTCAGATCCCAATTTTTGTTTGGAAAAGGTATTTTTTGCCAACCCTTGCGAATTTGACCCATTGTCTTTGTTAAACTCACGGGAACTTCTTTTCCTTGTATTGGATGGGTGATGTTTATTGTTCGAGTGTTCTTTGGAATCACCTTTACTGCGGGATTTAGATGGTCCTTTTGGTTTGTTGGGTGATTGTTTTTCCTTGGCATATTGTGAGTCTGTATTAACCACTTTGGATGGGGCCTGAGCTAGTTTTGGTGCAGCTGGCTTCTTTGCCATTTCTGAATAACTTTGACGAGTTTGGAGCATATGCACACCTTTTTCAAGCTTTTCAGATTCTTTATACACTTCAGAGGAGGTTTCAGAGGTCATTCGCGAAACTGTCTGCAAAGATTTTGCTTCGGGTGTTCCTTTTTGCTTTGTACAAGCAGATTTGGCAATAGCCAAGTTTTTTTCAGCTTGAGTAACAAGCAATCTCTCAGAGGTGCTAGGATTGGTGTTGAGCTTACTTCTTGTAGCGGAAAAACTGGGTGAAAGTAACGGGAATTCCTTTGGGTTCTTGACCACGCTGAGGAGCGAGTTCTTTTTCACAATTTTTTTTCCTATTTTCTTCGTTTGGTCAAAGAACTCAATCTTTGTGCCAATCTTTGTTTTAGACGACTTTCTTTGTTTATTCTCGTCTGATGGTTGGTGAGTTCGTTTAGTAACCAAAGATGATTTGGCATGAACTTCTTCCAGTTGGTACATCAAAACATTACGCCTTGACGAGCGTTGTCGTTTTAGTTTTTGCTGACTTGATCCATCAGTTGAAGCAACTTTTTGGAGGACTTCTTTCTTCGTTATTGTTGTAGGACAAGGTGCTGAAACCAACTTTTTTAATGAACGTTTCACCAAATGTCTTTTCTTCCCATCAGCAGCAACAGATGAGACATGCAAACTGTGTGCGTTGTGAACCAAATCGAACACCTCCCGGGCTGTCGGTGTTGTGGTGATGATCTCCTAAAATGCCAAGAATTTTGTTTTCAAACTGAATAGTTGACATTGAAAGTGATTGAATTAGTTCAGCCTCGATTCAAGAAAAAAATCCAATCCTGGATCCAAACCAACAAAGTAAGATTTTGAATAAGATCCCTGTATGGGGGCACTGATAGTTTGATTGTTCGAGATTGATTGACTTAGTTAGGAAATAGGTCTGAATCTGAGAAAAATTAGGTCCAGATATAAAAAAAAAAGAATCAGGTCAGAGATAGGATAGAGAAAGCTGAAGCTTGGAAAAAGCATTCAAAATTAACAGTTTGGTAGGTGTTGAAAAATATGGATCAAGCTCTCAGAGAAAGCGCAAAAAATTAAATCAGCCTACCCCAAAAAGTAAATAACGAAAGCACGAGTTCGTCTAAAGATGTCGGCAGTCTTTTTTTTCTCTCTATTTGGTTGATGAACATCCCACAAGGCACCTCAAAAAAATTTAATTTAATTTCGAAACTTCATTTTATCCCAATTGGTTAAAAGAATTTTCACTTGGTGTTAAAACAAAACAGTAACATTTAAACTTATCTAAAGCGGATAACTATCCTTTTAAGTTATCAGAGATCTGGCTATGTGTTTCAGCCGTTGTCTCTTTGAACTGGAAATATAGTAAAAAGGGGATCGTGAAATAAAACAGCACCAGATGAATGATCAAAACAATATTTTAAGAATTTGCATCCTCATCCTTGTCTCTAGACCTAGTCGAAAATTTAGAATACCCCTGTGTCACAGACTCGCTGGGAGCCCAGTCCCACTGGAAATTTCCCCTGTGGGAAAATACCTTAGAATTTCAGGCTCACTTGGAAATTACTTTTTATTTTATTCCCATTTGAAATTCAATGTTTAAAAATTGCATTTCAAAACCATTGCCACTGAATTTTTTAACCTTAGAATAAAGGAATTTCTATCCCCATTAGGATTTCAATAGGAATTTTTATCCCCAATGAGAAAAAAAGTTCCACCGAGGCTGTGAGACAGGGGTGTTTTGAAATAAAAATGATGACTGATTTAAGATACCTTTACGGTTAGTTCTTCTTTGACTGTTGAATTCGTTTTCTCCATCTTTACAGCACTTTCCACGATCAAATGACAAATGAAAAAATCCAACAATGGTGACGAACCAGAATATTAAATAACAATTTCCGAAAAAATAACAAAATATACCAAGAGCGTGCTCTTCAATACAAATGGTTTCCAGAAATGAGCTTATTGAATTCGACGTTCCATATAATATTTGACGTCAATTAATTTTTCGTGGCGTCACTTTTTTCATTTTATCCTGACAAAGGAACAATTTTTGCGAAAAAGAAATATTAAATGACAATTCATTCAAGTTTAGTTAAATATTAAATTTAGGTATGATAAATCTAATTATGTACAAAATTTAATGCCTCCAAAGCAAAAAGCTTTTGATCAGTTTATTAAGAATTAAGATCATGCTCCCCATTTAAGCATACACTTGAAAAATCTTTTAATGTGTCAAGTCTTTCAAATGAAATTGAATCATCTTAACCATACACTTGGCATTGTTGGAAAGCTCTTTTAAATGTTTACCAGATATTTCATTGAAAGCCTCGATTGAAACTACCATGAGCCAAAATAAAATTCATCAGTGTACGAACTTCTACCGAGAGATCATCAAAAAGGTAATCCTAAAATTTATCAGCACAGAAGCCAAACAAGAATGTTGCGAGGTCGAAGATGACACCGACCCATCCCACGATATAACACCATCCGATTTTTGTATTTTCACTGGCAGCATCGGCTGTCGGAATCTTGATGATGAAAACCACCAGAGATGAGGACATTGCAAATGCTGAAAAATGGGGAAAGAAAATATTTATTCTGTCAAGTTATCTGACAGGGGGTACTCAATAGGGAAACAACAGTTTGATAAGAGCCCCCTGGTAAAGAAAAGGCTTAGCTCCCGTAAGTTAGAATTTTTTAAACCCCATCCATCCTCATTGAAGACATTGAACAATGTAACGCCGATTCTAGAATAAAAATTGAGGGTCTTCTATTACATACGTGTACTAACGATAATTCATTGATTCCCAAAGAAACCGAGTACAAATAGTCTCGCGTGATTACTCTTCACTGTGACACCCAAGTAGGTCTACAAAACGGGATAGTTCCTCTAATTTGGTCGACTTAGTCCGCCCTGGAATTAGCAGACATTTTTTTGCGAAAAAAAAAATACTTCCAGGAAGTACGTCTTGAAAAGAACTACCGGTGATAGCTCATAAGGCGATGACTCAGCATTTCTAGCACCTTTGGCTCCTTTTGCTGAGACAAATATCTCGAAATCTAGACCTACAAACTATACTTCTAATCGATATTACTCTTCGAGACGCATCATATCTGAAAACATTTTTTTCGTCAAAAGAATGCTTAAAAATGATGAATTATAAGCATAAAATTTCGCAGCATTGAGGTCGTATCTGTCATTTCCGTGGCACTAAGTCAAGCGAATTAAAGAAATGACCCAATTATGGAGACCTACTTTTCACGCTAAAGGGCAGGTGGTAAATTCAGTTTTGCCAAAAAGGAACTTCAAAAATCGACTTTCTAAGGATCTCTAATATAAATGCGGACTTCACTTCTTCTTGTTTGAGAACGGTTAAAGATTCATTTCTAGCCCCTATGGGGCTTTAAACTCACCATCTTCAACGCTCCATAGAAAATTTTTCCCTAGCTTGGAAACTGCTTTTTGAAGTCCGAACGGACAGTACAATAAGAACAAAATAAAACCCATGTACTTATAAATATGGAATTGATAACTAGTTATTGGAGAAACTTGGGTTTACATAAAATTTGTGAACAGACGTGGTTTGGGAGGCTTATTCACCTCTTGAGACCAAGCTGATTCAGGGACACGTGCAGACTCACTTCCTAACGTTCTTGAAAATAGAAACTTCGAAAATTAATTTTAGATAAGAAACTCTACCGACCTGCACATAAGAAGAACCAGGTGATATATCGACTTGGAAGATTCTTTGCAATCAACAACAATAAAGTTAAAACGGTTCCAATAGCTGAAAATAAGCAAGTTAAGACGGCTAAAGCTCTCACGACTTGCGTCCAAGACTCCACGTTGTCGCCAAGGACCACGCATTCATCCTCTCCAGGGTGGCCTGTGCAACGTTTCCATAATCCAACTCTCACAGGTTTGTTGTTAAACAATGAACTAGCCCAATCATTGCCAGATACACAGGCTACAATTAGTCCAACGGAGATTAACCCGAGAATGAACATCATCAACACTCCACATTTTGCCATCTTGCGAGTTTCCTTTATCTTCTAAAATTTTTAGCGCACGATTTGTGTTTACTGTATACTTTTTTGACGAAAAATCGTGTAATTTTGTTTCCCTACTATTAGGTGTTTGCGGGAGTACGAACTTTTTGTTTCACTTTTTTTCTTGCTTTTTTGACGTTGGATTTCCGAAACCAGTTTTAAGAAAATAGTTGTAGCAACTGTGAATGAACATAAAACTAACTTTTGAGAATAAACACTTATGATTTGATTTTAATGAGACTTTATTATGATTTATATTTCCAAAATTAGGGCTATGACCTTTGATATTGTTGTTTGAGATATCAAATGTTTTAAGAAGTATAAGAGTATAAAATTGAGCAAAAATACGCGAGAGTAAAACAAACGAAACTCCAACATGTTCGTTTGAGGTTTAAGAATTATGAAACGGTGACCAATAGACTTTAAATTGAGTCCCCGTTTCAGTGAGAACTATTTGCTACCAGAGAGTGGATAAAATATACGATAAAAAGTTTCTTAAATATTCTTAGACAGAGAAATAGTTGAAAGGATGACAATTTATTGGGGGGGGGGGCTTTATTCATTCTTTTGCATTATTTTTCGATTCGATCTTTCCTGTACGTCCGTGGTAAAAATGTAGGGTAGATTACAATTACGAAATCTTATCAGTTCTTACTCAGTAGGTAGGAGATTTTGTTGCTACCCTGAAAAAATGGACCCAATGTTGAACTTGTTTTTTTTTTAATATTTTGCCAAAAAAACTGAAATTCCAAATTTAAAATTTTCCACGCTACCAAATTCCCTCAAAAAGGTACCCTATGAGGGACTGATCCTACGTGGGACTCGTGGAGGTAAAAAAGGTACATCCCGATAACCTCTTTTTGCTCAAGTACCTCCCCCTCCCCGGGACTGGAACTTCAAAAGGGATTCCTACAATTATATGGATTTATTTTGAGCGTTCCGCGAAATAGCTTTAGATAGATTGTTCCGCAATATATGTGTATTTTGAGCGTTCCGCAAAATAGTCGTCAGCGTTCCGCTGAATAGCCTCTTACACGTGTTACTTATTCGGCTGTCTGAATTCAGTCTTCACAAGTCGTTAGTTGGTACCCCCTCCTCCCACCCAGAGTACTCTTTTACAATTTTAAATTTAACACGTATGAGTTTCTAATATGGGCCAAACATAGAGTTTAATTATTTGATTACGGATAACTTATGTCTAGGACGTAAATATTTATTATTAATTATTTGGTATTTTCACCTCGCTCGTGTAACTAGACGGATGCTACTATCGAGAAAGATATATAAAGATATTGTGTTGAACGAAAAATAAATGAAGTTATTTTCGATTGAGTTTTCGAATTAACGAATTAGAAAATAAGGTCGGGTTATATTGAGATTTTAGTGTATTTTGACGTTTTTCAGAATTTAAAATTTTGGGCGAGAATTATTTTAGCATTTCCACTTTTCTTTCACATTGAATATTTCGATTTTAGAGGGGTTTGGTGGCTTCTAGGCTATATTCCAAGCCTTATTCGAGCAAATTTGAGCTTTTAAATCCTGAGATCCTGAGGTCCTAAGTCTTTAGTCTCATGTTAAAACTCAGAGTTAAAGTTTTAGGCGCTTAATAATTATTTGTGGTGTTTAAAATTTCGCCGAGAACTCCCCTTTGTCTCAAATATTTTGTCCATGATTGTAGTAGATGTATGTTGCCATATCAACAGAGATGCAATGGTAGTTTATAAATTTGAAATTACTTTTTTGATAGGTTTAGCTCTTAACAAACAAACCAATTTTAAGTACATTGTGCGTATGCGAATAACCGAATTTCAGACATAAGTTGGATGGGCTGAGTTTCCATATAAGGTGAAAATTTCCACTTCAGCCACACTCCATTGTATTGCTTTCAGTATAGTATATTTGTGGTAAGTTCTTGCAAGTCTGATATTTGTTTATTTTAAAAGCCAACGATAAACAAAGTTTACACAAATATAAAATTTTTTTGATATTAGTTTTTTGTGATATAGATGCCACATGAGGGGAAACTATAAAGCTCAGTTGACTATTCACTCGGACCTCCCTTCCATTAAAATGGCAGCATGCTCAGATTGGGTTAAGTCTGGCAGTTCTGATAGCTTCGATGAAATAGATGTCGTGGGGAATCACAATCAACCCCTTGAGAAAGATCTTGTTAACCTGACAATATCTGAAAGCACCACATCTCCTTCCCACAACCATATGGACGGTGGAAGAGCTTCAGGATTACATAATGGTGAACTAAATGGATTACGGAAAGTGGACGAAAATGGCCGCCCTACAAACCATAGTAAGTAGCATTGAGTTTATAGTTTCTGGGGAAATCTTACTGACATCGCGATTGATCAAGTTAAGATCTTACTGAATGAAATTTATTCAAAACAAGGAAAGAAAGGGAATAATACCAATTTGCTTTAAGGTTCCAGATTGAAAATTCCTCGTATACATTCGAATTTTATGTACACTGGAAAATTCTCATTGAGGAATTGAGACATGTGTGTTTGGATAATATAGTTGAACTGTTTTTTTTTCCACTCTTGCAGTTATGCAATCCAAGTCAGATATGAAAGAAATGGTCTTGTCTGATAAATAGTACCCCTGATAGTATTTCATGACTTATTACATCAAATACCTACACAAGAGCTGAATTAAACCATTTTAAGTTATTGGTCGTTTTCATGAAATTTATTATTTTAAGGTTTGACTTTGGGTACCTTTTGGTCTATACCATTGCCACTTTTGATGTGCATATAACTAAAATCTCCCAATATAATTTCTCGAAGTTACAAATGAAACTGTCAGCGCGAATAATTGCGACCACAGGGTGTATTTACGAAGTGATCGCACAATATGTACTCGAAGTGTTAGGAGTAAGATAAAATCTAGAATTACGAAAAGAAAATCCTCAGCAATGAAATTAAAACTGTTTATGTTTATTTTTCGTCTAAAATGTTCAGCACTATTGTGAGCAACAAAATCTCCCAACTGCTGTGTAAATCTGATAAGATTTCGTAATTGTTTCTATATATGGGTACTAATGAATTATTTCAGAAATTTTAGAAACGAATCATTATACTGTGCACAACAGGTTTTTCGAGTTGAGTTCATCCAATCAAAACTCAGTCAAGGCTAGCGACGCGTATCATTGGTTTCTCGATTCTTCGAGAAAGGGGTTTTTCGCCCCCCTGCTAATTTTTCTAGTTTAACCACTTTGTATTTGCGGCTGAAATTCCTTTAATTCTTCTTAGAAAATGTTATTCTTGCAAAATAACCATCTACCAGTAAAAAAAACTAATTTTGGCTAGCCAAAATAAGGAATTCTGTGTAGATACAAATTATGCACAAAGGAGTCTTTGGTTCAAATTTTCCAGGGAAGACATTAACAAAGTCTTCTGGATACGAAAGAATGAATTTACTTTTCCCGGACTTTTCCAGACCAAGTTAGTTTCAACTTACTGCTACTCTAAGAATATTTTTCTTCATGATCCAATGTCAACTAAAAATCAATTAGAAAAACAAAATGACAGCGCACTTTGCGGTTTTATCACAAGATTGAAAACCCACGCATCCTTACGGGTCTTTTCCAAATATTCTTTTATTTAGTGGACTCAGTTATCAAGTGCAAAAAATTACAGTACATTCAACCCTTAATTCAGCCAAACGATTCAAAACAGGATTCTGATTCCACTATGTCGTATGTGTCATCCTTATTAATAAATTGGGAATGAGACCAAAATAGCATCAACTTTTTAAAGCAAGCTTGTATATATACTTAGCAAGCACTTAAAAACGAGAACCATTTTTTGCGGGGTTGTGTCGACTTAACAAACTCTTTAGCAGTACGTGACGCGGTCTTTCTTTTACACCATAAGTGTCACAAGTCACGAACAACATGATCATTCTGCTTTGGTGCATACACAACACTGTATGATACTCAAGGAAACAATGATAACAGTCACTTCATCTACACTGTAAATACAAAAGCTTGATAAACCGGTTTCTACAAGCAAATTGGATAATTTTTTTGTGCTTATATAGGTTGATAAGAGGGCGTGTAGTATACCAAAATAATTCATTATATTTTTTGACGCAAACATCCTTAAGTGAATTGTCAACTCAAAGGGTCATCGTTATTGACGTCAGTAAAATTTTCGCTCCTGAGGCAGATGCATTTTATCAGAAACGTGCAAAGGTTTCACAACCCGGGTCACTGAGAACACAAAAACTACTGTACACAATCTTTTTCAACCAAGACAACATTACACATAACGTCTCGGTATGTGAGGGGTATTGTAATTGAGTCGATTATCTTTGATAGATGTGATATAATTATTTTTGATTTGCTGAATCGGGGACACGGTATGCGGCCTTATCACACCCTTGGTTGAATTAATCCCTTCAATTCATCGATTGCAGCTCGTAAAACCTGTTGAAATTATCGAATGCTAACTGCCCTAAAAAGGTTTGGATAAAATACTTGTCATAGCTAGATTTTTAATTTTTTTCCAATCCTTGCAATCCGTTCCTCGACGATCAAAGGTGCATCTGTATCTAGTTTAAGTATTAGGAACAATTTAAGAACCAGACCCCATTTAACCTCCTTTTGATACACCTGCAACTGAAAAGGCAGGGTGAATTTCGAGCGGCCTCGTAGTAAGTCATCGCTGACAGTAAAGTCAAAGCATAAAGTCAAAGTAACAATAAAACACAAAAAAACAGTAAATCAAATCATCACATAGGCCTACATTCCATGTGACACCACTCCAAAGAAAAAAGCAATCATTTAAAAATAGCACATAGTCTCTATCTCACTAAAGGTCATGGACATTTATCACGAAAATTCTCCGTTATAAAAGTCGTAAAAGTTAGAAAAATGATTCAATGCACAGGCACATATCAGGGATATCATACGACCTAGAATGAATTAGCCAAAGTACTACCCTTTATTCTTGATAATTGAACTTGAACGCGAAATTTAATTTGTTCGAATTACATAGAGATTTGAATAATAGAAAGTCTTTTGTAAGGAGTTTTCCATGTCGGGGAATAAGAATTGGTTCGAACTATAGAACGATTTAAAAACACTTTTTTTCAAATTGAGAACCGATTTTTATTTATTTTTTATGCGATAGAGTGGTTAATTTGGAAAAGCTCCTGTTATCACATTTTTGAATGTGCAAATGCCTTATTATGAGGGTGTAGCACCAGTCCAAATAGTAGCCTGGGTATCCAGACCATAAATTGTTCCACAGTCTAGTTTTTCAGATTAATGTACCTCTGGTTTATGGTGTAGGAAACCTTTCCCATAATATGCGAGGGCATCTGATTGGTCGATGCGTACAAAAACAAAATGGGGCGGATTAATGGAAACTGGAAGGCTTCATTTACATGTGGCTTACTTTTTGTTGTTGTCTTTTATTTTAGGGGGTTTAGGCAGTCTTTAGATTTATCGAGGTCTTTTGGTAAGTAACCTGTGAGCATATGCTTGCATAGTATAAGAAAGCCGCGGCTGCTTGTCTGTCTTAAATTCCAACTTTTCGGGAATCCGTCATTAAGGGTCTACTTACTGACTTATTTACTGTCATTTAAACTGTTAGAGCTTTCAATCCACAAAATTGCCGTGCTAGGTTGGATATTTTGATAATTTTCGAAGGCTCTCTAAATCTATTTTGTTTTACGGTTTTACCTATAAATGATTAACTTTGACAAAATATAAAATAAAATCAAACAGTTGGCTTAGAACTTACAAAGTTATCTTTTTCTAAAAAACTTTTTGACCTGTGTCCTTGTATTGCGTCCTATGACGTACGTTTTGAACCAACCGGGTAATTTTCTCTTTTCTAAATTTTTGATTCTGGAAACCCAGGCTTTATAAAGATTTCAGACACTTGTTTAAACAGCTTTAAACACTCTTTGTCACTCCACCGCAAAGCTTTTTGACATTCCGCAAGTAGATAGAATAGTAACATGATTTACTGCACATTGAAGTCAAAGACCTTTGCACGTACAGTTCGTCATATGAAAGCAGCATGTTATATAAAGCTACGTCTCGAAAAGAAACTTTATATCCGATATTTAAGCGTACAATGAGACAACTTTGAACATAGTCCACTTTACTATTTTGCTCATCGTGCTTTTTGTGGTGAAAATGTTTTGCATCTTGAATTGTGACCAAAAACGATGTTTCTGCCAAATTTACCGGAAAATTTTGGCCCCCCAGCGGTTTGCGTGAAAACGATTTTTTGCAAAATTTACCGGATAAACAAAATTTTTTTTTCTTTTTTTCGGAAATTCATGGCCCCCATGCTTGGAATTGAAAAACTTTTTCGTTAGAGAAAAGAAGCCTAAAAATTGCGTGAATAACGTGAAAAAACTTGACTTGAAAATTCACTTGATGCGTGAATGCGTGAATCTGGGCTGGGCTTGAATACGTGAATTTTCCCTTTTTTCCACCGATCAATTTTCCGATTTCCTGAAAAATCGGGTTATTGCGTTCAAGGAAAATTTGCGTGAATGCGTGAATTTCGAAAAAAAAATTGCGTGGGTGATTGCGTGGTTCGTATCAAGAAATATTTCTTCGTTTACAGCTAAATTGAAAAACTTTCCAGATATTGAACAAAAAAACTTATCATGTTTGGAACGGGGTTTGGAAACGAAATTCTCTAAATTTGAGTCTTCGTTCTTTCAAAAAAGTCGTTTAATTAAGAAGAAAGCCGTGGCTGGAATATGTACCGCATTGTCTTTTCAGTTGATTGCTGTTCCATCTCTGTCTCCGAGCTTTATAAGAACATCAAGATTGTCAGTTTATTATTGGTAGATAGTTTTTGAAATTTTTCTCTTATTTCCCTTCACAAGAAGATTTTTTATTTCTAGATATCTTTCAATCTGTACAGATCTGTACCCAATGAAACACTTTAACTGATTTTGGACATATTTTAGGGTATTTTGTGAAACGATAGTTTTTCGCCAAAATTAAAATTATAAGAACTATATTTAAGATAACAACTTTCCTGTCAGTTTGAATGATAAATTTTGAGGGTGCTGGCTTGAAATTTTCACAGAATTATCTTGATGTACTATTTCATTGATTTCTAAAAAGATTTCACTGAAATATTGTGAAGGCATTTTGAGGCACCTTATTAATTTTTAAGTTCTTTCAGCCCAGTCATTTTGTGCTTGTTTAAATTTCTTATTGTTGATCTTTCCTGCACAATGCAGGTGTATTATCAAGGGAATATCATTAATGTCTAAAACGCATTGCGAAGTAAGTATTAACGACAAACTAATAAAGTTTACCATTAAAGATGCTACACTACTTATTTCTTGATCAACAAATAGTCATCAAATACGACAGAGATAGAACAACAGAAATTCAGATGTTATCATTCCAGCCGCGGCTTTCTTATACTATGATTTAAGTCAGTCAATATTTTAAATTTTGTTTTTTGAGGCTTGAAAAGAGCCGTCCTATTGCTTTTAAATCTATGAATGAGAACGGTTTTGCTGTTCAACAGTGAAGCAAAAGGAAGGGGAGAAAAAAGGGAAGAGCGGCTTTACAGGAAAAGGGAAGAAATACTTAGATGTTGAGTGAATATTAAGTGTCAACCAAAATCCTGCTACATTACACTTATGTCTGACACAAACTTTGCTTTGAGAGTCTAATCTTTTTTATTACCATGGGGAAACCCGTACTTTAATTGGACCGATTCTCTAAAAATTGGTTTCTGCGTGTTAGCAAAAAAGAGTACATCTTTAATGTGAATAATTTTGAAATGGGATTGTGCCCGAGTTTATTTCCAACAGATTTCCCTATGATTTTGGAAGTGACATAAGATAAACCAATGGTATATAAAATGCTGTCGGTGTCAAATCGAATTTTGTAAAACAGAGCCGATAATACATATCTTGCATAGACATGAGTTCGGAAACCAACAGTTCATATACCGGAAATATGTAGTTTCAATGTGCCTGCCGTAAATTTACTATCATATGAGAATTTCACCAGCTTTTGTTTGCGATAGATGCACTGCAATAAAAATACATCATTTGAAAATGCCTGCCTGTAAAAAGAAAAACGGAAGCAAAAAAGCCAATTAGCAATTAAGTATCAGATGTTTATGTGCCTATTAATCTATCATAAAATTTCAAGGTGTTCGCTTAATGAGCATTCTTATGGAGTTTCCGCACGGAACACTTAAAAAAATTAATTCCGACATTTGAACCGATTTAGAATTTTAAGTGAAAAGTTTCTGTTATAAAAGTCGAGTCATTCAAAAATCCGTTATAAATACGTTGGCGGTTTTCCGTAATCGATCCGTGCTCTATTTGGAGATTATCGCTAGAGACTGCTGCATAAAGTTCATAACCGGAGAAATGCAATAAACAGACTTCCAAGGTCTTAGCTTTGAGCTCAGATGGGAATAACGAATACTTTTTTATTTATCTATGTACTCTATTTGAAAAAAAAGTGACTTCAAACACAAGCCGAGCCAAAATCCCTTAGGCGCTTAAGTTAGGTTGGTTTAATGTCGAAAAACAGGAAAAAATACATTTCTCGGAGGAGCAAATATGATTAAAAAACGATGTTTATTGTTTGTGGTGTGGTTTGAGAACTGTTCCATTTCACCGAATCCTATTAAGATTAAATGAATGCTTGAATTTAAGAGCCATTTTTTTTAAAAATCTTCAGAATAAAGAAAGTGTGATACCTCACCCTCTTAGATTTTGATGAAATTTTGACCAAATGATCCATCACACAAGAAAATAAGACCATGAAAATTTCACCTTGATATCTCAAGTAGTTTTGAAGATACAGAGTCTCAAAGATAGGCTACTAAGCGGAAATTGACCCCTAAAAATCATGAACTCTGGTGGGGAGCAGATTTTGAAAGCCAATGAATTTTTATTCAAGTACATTAGAAAGCTGATTTACAGTGGATTTCAAGAACTTTTTGTAGGGAATCAGAAAAAATCAAATTGAGTCTCCAAAATTTTCCCCGAAAATCTCTAGCACCTCCTGTAGAGGGCTTCAAACTTTGTGTAATCTGGGTTTGGAAGCACTTTTAGCTGTATGCTGATGGTCCTTGGAGACTTTTTTGAAGCAAACTTTTGACCTGGAGTGGTTTACTGGTGGGTTTTGGCCACAAAAATAACATTTTCAGGATTTCTATTTTTGCGTAACCGTCAAAAATGGCCGAAAAAATTGCTATTTTGGCAGAGCTGGAGCAAAATTCAAGATGGCGTATCTTTTTTAACCCCCTACAAATTTTTTTGAAACTTTCAGTAATGCTTCCTTAGTAGGTCTAGTTTATAACCTCAAAAAATCTCAGTGGGGGCTTGAAGTCTCTTAAAGATATGATCGATTGAAAATTTGCTTAACTTCGTTGTTTTTTCCCTCCTAAAATGCTAAATCAGGCCCACTTAAGGGCTCTAAAGGTAAATTCTTGTCAAAATATTGGTTGATCTTCTCTAGCCAACTAATCATTGGCATTAAGGGAACAACTGTAAAAAAATTCAGGTCATTTCCATTAACAGATGACATTTTATGACTGTTTCTTTATTTTTAAGTATAGAATATGTAAAAAAATGAGACTGACATCTTGCCTTTCCTACCATTCCAGGGCCTATATTTCCAGGAAAAGCCTCAACCTTTCACAGTTTGGTGAATATTATTCTTAAATATAAGCAGGTTACTTCAACTAAATGGGTTTAACAGTACTTAATTCCTATTCAAAAACTTTTTAGACTCATTCAGAAATCCTACTTTGACAATAATTTGCGCTTTACCGCAAAATTTCTGTGTACACTGACAGCCTTACTTGTTGATTCTTAAATAACTAAGCAACATTACTAGGGTGATATTTTATGAGATACTGCAAACAATGATGTTTAAATCTTCTGGACAAGAAATATTGGACAGTCTAAAGTTAATCACGACACTTGGACTTAGAAATTTTGCGGTAAAGCGCAAATTATTGTCAAAGTAGGATTTCTGAATGAGTCTAAAAAGTTTTTGAATAGGAATTAAGTACTGTTAAACCCATTTAGTTGAAGTAACCTGCTTATATTTAGGAATAATATTTACCAAACTGTGAAAGAATGAGGCTTTTCCTGAAAATATAGGCCCTGGAATGGTAGGAAAGGCCAGATGTCAGTCCCATTTTTTTACATATTCTATACTTAAAAATAAAGAAACAGTCATAAAATGTCATCTGTTAATGGAAATGACCTGAATTTTTTTACAGTTGTTCCCTTAATGCCAATGATTAGTTAGCTAGAGAAGATCAACCAATATTTTGACAAAAATTTACCTTTAGAGCCCTTAAGTGGGCCTGATTCAGCATTTTAGGAGGGAAAAAACAATGAAGTTAAGCAAATTTTCAATTGATCATATCTTTAAGAGACTTCAAGCCCCCACTGAGATTTTTTGAGGTTATAAACTAGACCTACTAAGGAAGCATTACTGAAAGTTTCAAAAAAATTTGTAGGGGGTTCAAAAAGATACGCCATCTTGAATTTTGCTCCAGATCAGCCAAAATAGCAATTTTTTCGGCCATTTTTGACGGTTACACAAAAATAGAAATCCTGAAAATATTATTTTTGTGGCCAAAACCCACCAGTAAACCACTCCAGGTCAAAAGTTTGCTTCAAAAAAGTCTCCAAGGACCATCAGCAGACAGCTAAAAGTGCTTCCAAACCCAGATTACACAAAGTTTGAAGCCCTCTACAGGAGGTGTAGAGATTTTTGGGGAAAATTTTGGAGACTCAATTTGATTTTTTCTGATTCCCTACAAAAAGTTCTTGAAATCCACTGTAAATCAGCTTTCTAATGTACTTGAATAAAAATTCATTGGCTTTCAAAATCTGCTCCTCACCAGAGTTCATGATTTTTAGGGGTCAATTTCCGCTTAGTAGCCTATCTTTGAGACGCTGTATCTTCAAAACTACTTGAGATATCAAGGTGAAATTTTCAGGGTCTTATTTTCTTGTGTGATGGATCATTTGGTCAAAATTTCATCAAAATCCAAGAGGATGAGGTATCACACCCTGAAGACTTTTAAAAAAAATGGCTCTTAATTCGTTAGTTGAACACGTTTTTTATCATCACAGCGTATAATAAACATGGAATCCAGACCCAAATGTCGGAAATCCATATCTCACTTGAAGAAATCTAGACCTCGATGAAGCTTCTAGAGAAGATATGCATACTTGTAATATGCAATACATAAACCCCCAACATATGGCATAAACACATTTGGTGCCACTTTGATGCACTTTTCGAAACACGATGAGCCTTAAAAATCCCCCTTGCTAAAAAAGACGTGTTTGTAAGGGGTTCATAGGTGCTTCTTTAAATACAACGTGCAGTCGAATGTAGTATCTTGATGCACGATTAGCTTTATATAACCCTAGCCAAGTCGACTTTGACCTTCGCTCTTAGCCAAACGTGCGATCAGAAACGAAGTCTGATGCTACTGAGACCAAAAAAATGGTTTCACTGAGAAATTCTTCACCACAACTTACATATTTAATCATAAACTTCTGAGCTTTCTATAAGATGAGAGCTGACACCTAACTCCCTGATCAACCTGCATTTGCTTGCTGCATCCTCTTCCTCCGATAACTTTGTATTGAGGATGGTTCTTAGCAAAAGGTTCGAAAACCAGGAGACACCTTGCAGATCTTCCTGTGCTGTTTTGTAACTTTTGACAGACCCGGTGGGACCCTCGACCATTACTTGAAAAATTCTAACCGGGTCTCCGATCAGATTCATGGGTTTTATGGATAGAGAGTCAGATCCTAAGCTCAAAGAAAGTGATAGTCTTCAATGTGTTTTCATTTTCATTTTCTTACCTGATTCTCACAACTAGGGTATTACTTTTGGAAGATGGAGATTAAATTATAAGATATTTTTTTCCAATGACAGTTTATTCAAGGGAGAACTGAGGTGAGTAGTCAACTTGTAAACAGGAGAGACAACTGACAGGTTGAAGGAAAGCTGGATTTTTTTCGTTCAATATTTGAGGAAATTCTTGTTTATGTTTTTATGTAATTGTTTGAAAACTTTCCACCTCCAAAAGTAAGCTCAGCTTGTCCTTCCGTCTGTACAACATAAATTCTTTGAAAGCCATCAACAAAAGAGAGAGCTTTTATTGACTTTAAAGGAAACTTCACATTATTTCACATGATCTCTTCGTCTCTAAATATATCTTTAAACTTGGCATACTTAAGGAAATTTTAAAACTTAGTTAGAGACTGTTAGAGGACTGTTCGATTTCCGAGAAATGTCAAATTTGAAGCATATAGGAACCTCTATAACAGTAAATTGTAAATGGTAGATTGACTATAATTTTTATCCACACTTCTCAAAACGCTTCAATAAAATTTGTGAACCTAGCTTCCAAAGAAAATTGTTATAGCGCTTTTACATAAACCATCTGAATCTCCATAGATGGTGTAATGTAACGAATAAGGACAATATAGAAAATAAATGGGCAGGCAGGCAGGCAGACAGACGGACAATTTGAATAGAAATACATGGTAAGTGAATTGCAAAAGAAAATCGCTTGCAAAATGATACTCAACGATTCCAAAGCGTACAGTCATCACATAAAGAATAATGGGGATTTCTAATCAAATTATTCCAGATTAATTAGGGTTGGCATTTAAGTGGGCTGCCATGTGAACGTTATGGAAATAAAGTTCATAAGAAGCACATCCGAAAATACTTAACAAATTATTTTGAGAATGTCGTTGTGAAATCACGTGAAACATTCATTTTATCCTTAGGAGCTATTTTGTTTTGGTTAGTTAATAGGATATCTAATAAAAAACTGATAGGCACCTGTTTATGTTTGAGAGAAGAAAGAGAGAGGGTTGGGACGGATAAGTTATTCCAACCTTTTAAATTCTTATAAAACTCTAAGATGGTTTTAAAATCACTAGTTTTCAGAACATGGTACTAGCTGAACCAGGAATGGTTGTTTTCCAAAGATATAATTTTTCAGTCGAATTAAACCTTTTTAACGAGAAGAATTTTATAAGAACAAGGCTCAAAATCGTCAATAATAAGAGAAAATCAAGAAAACCTGGAATCACTGAAGTTTAAGAATAAGCTGGAATAAAGTGTAGTGTCTTTAATCAAATCTACAAATGCCAATGGGTATTACACTTTTTTTTATAAGAATGTACTTTATAAGAATATTCACGATGAAATTCGCCAAAAAACTAAGAATAATGCTAAGAATATCACCATCATGGAATTTTGCTAGGCCTTTTTCGCGCGCCTTTTATTTTCACGCACTTATTCTGCGCGAAAATAAAACGGCCTCGAAAATTAATGGAATTAAGGTACTCAAGCTAAGAATGCCATTTTTAGAGTATTTCCGATCATAAATTGCCAATTACCCCCAAGTAAGGCTCACTTCTTTCACAAAAATGCCATTTTATGCTTTAGACGTAGGTATGAAATGTTGAATCTACCTGAATTAGGGTCCTAACCTAAGAATACTGTAAGAAAAAAGTTAAGAATATCCATGATGAAATGAAAAAACAACATTCTTATAAAAAAAGCGTGTATGGTAATTCATCTGCAATCACCCCTAGATACAGATGTAAAGTCGTATGAGTATAAGTGTGGTCTAAGGAAAGAACGCTATTATTATATTCAGAAATTCAACCTGCTTACACAACTTGCTAATATGAGATAAGAGAAAAATAGCTTTTCCTCGGGAAGTTTACTTTTCACATCCTCACAACGAACAATTAACATTGGAAGAATTTTAAGCTCGAGTTGCACAATCCTTGTGTAAGCTTTATAGCATGAACTATGAACTTACTGAACTTACAATTTCCAAATGAGCTGACATTTGACATTGAAATACTTTCATTTTTCAAAGCAATATTCGTGGTGCTTTAGCACATGACTGCTAAATATCATACCATATGAAAATTGGTGTAATACCATTAAAGGATTTATCTATTTACAGTTCTTTATGTATGCTTTTTGAGAGCTTGAAAGGATTAAGTAGATCTCTAGTAGATCAAACGTAAGGTGTACCCCTGACAACCCCTATAGATAAATTTTCAACGCATAATTTAGACTTGGGGTCAAACAAAAGTTAGATACCAAATATTAAACATCGAAACAAATATTCCAACACAAAGTAAGTCTGGGAAGTTTACCCAAATTACCAAGGATCCATCACTAGTGTTTATGGTACAATAAACACTCACAAACGTCTACTTTTGAATTTCATAAGTTTGACGAATTGAAACCAAAATCTTTTACTTTATATCGAAGACTAGGGGCTGAAATTCTCGCGGCTGAACATGATGTTTTTGTGTAAGCAAAATGAAATCAAGTACTCCCTATACATGTCAGCTCATTCTTTCCTTCTCAACAATAAGCCCATATTTAATTGGAATGACATGATAAAATAGAATGACTTTGTAACTGTATGCCATTGCCGACAGTTGTTGATGATTGCCAAAGAAAAAAATTGAAATGACTGCCCATCAAAATTAATTTGACTTTTTGATTGGATTTGATATTATGTTTGATTATACTGATTTAGCTAATTTAAAAGGAGAAAAAATGATTTCAAAGATTACCAGGGTGGAAAGTCCTCTATGAGATTCAAGAATGTAAGTTTCGATTTAATTTAAGGGTCTTAAAGAAAATGGAATAATCCTTTTTGAGAGGGTTAAACTCATCATAAATTCGATTCCAGGAATCTAACCTTCAAATATTTTTCCACATCCTCCACGGCTTTTCCTCATCTAAAATGTCATAGTGTAAAGTTTACAGTATGGTTCAGTTTGAAAAGTCTAAACACCCCTGTCTCTTCTTCGAACATAAAGAGGTAACACTTCAGGTGCATTTGAATTTATAATACACTATTAGTAGATTCCGAATGAAATTATTGCCAGTTGTAAGGCTCTTGCGAGACAGATTCGAAAAATAATTCTTTGCAAAATTGACAAGGAGAGAAAACTTGACTGCAAACTAAAAACATAATCGACTAGGTTAAAACAAAACAAGTTAGACCTGTCTGTTGTTAGTTTTCAAGGTCGTTGACTTTTTGACATCAAACTGTCAAAAACTTAAGTGTAAAAAATCAACAATTCTAAAATCAGTCTGTATATTTTAGTCCACAAATTCGGGGGAAAGCTACGATTCATGCATTTATCTGTCCGCCCAGCTTATATGGTGGTAAGCCAAGAATTACGTCATGTGTTACGGGGTAACGTCATATTAGGAAGTTACGTTGAAAGAAAATTAATTGTCATATGACATCACAAATATAAATAATGAAAAGAATAAATTTTCTGAATCAAGACCGCTGTTTTGTCAGTAAGTCCAACTTTTTAAGAAAATGCCAGAAAATTTATTTATTTAAAAGTCTAATGTTGACGATTGATTGTCTTTCTGTTTTAAAAGTCAACAAATTTGATTATTACTTAACATTCAAAACAAAAAGCTATTTCCGCGGCTATTTGACATCAGTAGTGAACGATGCTTTTGTTTTCTTTTGTTCTTAAGACATCTATTGTTCGGATGAAAAGTTATAAATTCTTGATTGGACAGGATTTCAAAATCAGTTAGAAAAAAAATCGATTCGTGATACACGCATGTGCATTGATGAAAATATTTGAAGTTTGAGTTGATATCATAAATTTCGTGTTTGACAAAAAAAACTAAATCGAAAATGACTCGAAGAAAGATGGGTGTAGCTGGTAAGTCCTTTTACGGGGGATATTTTAAAAACTCTTTTAAATATCTTTACAACTTGATGGATAATGCTTGAAAAGAGGAATGAAACTTTTTGACATAAAATTGAATTTATTCAATTAAGAATAAAGTATATAAATCAATTAAGACTAAAATCTGGTTTTATGTTTTCAGGTTTATTAGATGAATTGGCTCGTGGTAACAACGTGGCCCAACTTGAGCAAATTTTAGTAGAAAATGAACATGTCAATAACAATGATAATGAATCCAAAAGTACCGCACTCCACACAGCTGCAACAAAAGGCTTCGCTGAAGTAGTAGCAGCTTTGATCCGCGCTGGAGCGAATGTTCGTTTACAGAATTGGAAAGGCTTGACACCGATTCACCTTGCAGCTCACCATGGTCGATTGAACGTTCTAAAACTTCTTCTATCTTATGATCCTACTCTCTTAAACATGACGGACTTAACTGGAAACACACTGATCAACATCGCAGCACACAAAGGACATGTTAGTGTCGTTGAATATCTTTTGAAAGAAACGGAGATTGACTTCCGCTTGAAAAATAAGCACGGGAACACAAGTTTCCATTCGGCAACTCTTGGTAGACGTCTCAAAGTTTTGAAAGTCTTACTCCACTATCATCCTGAAGCAATCAATGAAACGAACAAAGATGGTAACACTCCCCTACATCTAGCATCAGAACGAGGCTACGCTACAATAATGCAATTGCTGTTGTCACGTGGAGCACGCGGCACCAAGCGGAATAACAGAAATAAAACACCATTCCAGTTGTCACCTTTGGAAGGGCAAAAGGTCTTTAGAAAGTTCGAAAATTACAAAGACATCCTAACAAAGTAAGCATTATTCAGATATTCGGTTGCTCAATAGTGACTTTGAGACTTTTTGAGATAACGAGAATGCGAGCGAGTGAACAAATTCTTTGGCTTGTCCTGCCTGCCAATAGTCAATGTGTTTCTTTATTTATAATTAGCAATCAAGAGCTAATTATAATTACAATTTAAAAAGTTAATCTGATTAAAGGAGGATTTAAATGAGGCATTGTTTATATAGTTCATACAAATGTGATTAGCCTCCCACCTGTTTAAATAATCCTCTTGGAATTTTGATTATTGAGGCCTTGGAAAATACCTAGCTTTCAATTTCGAAGAGTTTTAAGCTAAAAGAAAGGTCTGACTAATCTTTTGTTTGGGATATTATGCTTTTGAGTAGGGCTTAAAATCTGCCCAAATATTTGCTCAAAAATGTAAACTTACTTAAAAGTAGACAAAAACATTTTAGTTACTAATTACTTTCCTTCCTTTTTTTTAGATGTTCGAACGATTTGGCTCCACTCCTCATCACCAAACGTTACGAGGACGATGACACAGCACTCCACATCGCCGCTTTTTTCGAGACAAAATTTGACGTCATTCGGCTGCTCGTCCAATCAGGACACTCCGTTAATTGTTACAACTGTCACAATCAAACACCCCTGTTCGTCGCCGTAGAAATGGAAAATACAATCAACGCTCGTACATTGGTGTCTTTAGGCGGCCGCGTAGATGACGTAGAATCAACGCGCGGGCAAACACCACTTCATGTCGCCACGTTTAAAGACAATGTAGAGATGCTCAAAATCTTAACTCGCCGTAACAGTTTAGACGTCAACGTAGTCGATCAGGATGGAAAAACGCCGTTAGCTTACGCAATCATACGTAGCTCACGTGTGGCCGTACAACATTTACTGGAACGTGGTGCTGATACAGGGATGAAGGACTCCAAAGGCAACAATGCGTTGCATTTATCGGTAATGACCAAAAACACTGAAATCACTGAAGACGTCCTATCCGTCGGAAATCAGTCACTCATCAACGAAAAAACAATGGAGGGTAAATCTCCACTTTTATTAGCAGTAGACCGCCAAAGTAAAAGCTTTGATACCAACACTATTAAAATGATTGACATTTTATTGAACAAAGGTGCCGACCCACATCAGAAGAGTAAGTCCGGATCAACCGCTTACGAGCTAGCCTGCACTCGTGGTATTGACTTGGACAACAGGCAAGACACACCACGCGAGACAACCATATGAATAAAGACAGACAAAAATATGACTTTTTAATGATTAGCAAATATTACAATGAAAATGAGAGCTGGCATCTCATATTGATTAATTAATTTTCAAAAGCACCTGTACACATTTTTTTTATAAGCAACTAAATTTTTGGGGTCAGGGGTTGCTTAGCTTTCTAGCTCGTTTTCTGGAAAATTTGCTTTGACCACCCTTGATATTATACATACCATATTTATGCTCATCGGGTCAAGGGCTATCGTTTAGCATGGTTAGATTATCTAAAAAGCAGTTGCTTATTTAAAAACAATGTGCGTAGGGCGTTAAAGGGTGTAAACTTTGGGAGGAGTGGGGTTGCAAGTAGTTAAATTCTTTTAAAAAGGATTGACTGCTTCTCAAATCAAAATTCGGAAAAGGGATAAATTTGACATTTATTTACAAAAAGAGATGAAAAAGATTTATGTAATTATTTCAGAGGTATTATTTTTATTATATTATAGCAGAATATGTGTAATGTATTATATATTGTAAAAAACACATGAAAAATTCTAACTTATGAGTGCAAAGCAAAAGAAAAAAACTGACAGACAACAAAACATATTTCATTTATCAAGGATAAGGTAATCCAACATTTGGAAAAACAGGAACAAAAAAACACCACATTCAGTTGGGTGAAATCACGGTGAAGGGCTAGAATCTAAAAAATACAAACAGTTTTTCAATGTGAAGGGATAGTGATTGGCAGCACTTGAATGTATTTTTTGTTTTTTTTCCTTGAAAAAGGTGCATACATAATAGTGTCTCACTTTTCTATTTTCGTTTTGTCCGAACAAGTCCAAAAATTGGGGGCAATCGAGGCTATTCGAAATAGTTTGATGAAATTTGCGGTTGGATAGTAAAAACACCTTTAACACTTGAAGCTAAGCAAACATCAAATTGCACATTTTTGTGTGATTATCCTCCCATGTTGTTTTTAAATACAGACACAGGGTCTAAAAATAACCAGTTTGAGGGATTAAAGCTCTTCTAATATGTGGTACGATTCGTTTAAGCATGTTTCTTGATAATACATCCGAATGACAAATTGGACAATCTGGACGAAAAAGAAGATTTGAGAACAACTGTGGAAAAAACTTTGGGTGACAAATTTCCAGAAAAACCCCTTTCTCAGATATAGTATCCCGCTGATAGCAAAGAAAGAGTCGGGGAAAGGGTATATTCGAAATCGCCAAATAGAAAAAAACAATTGACAGAGGTATATGTTGAAGTATATGTTCTTCACGCATAATAGCAAATAATATGCATATCTATAATGACGTTAGAACGTTTAAGTTGAAATTTCGAGCCAAAACTTACTGGGTCTTACAAAAAATGGATGTAGAATTCCAAAGACAACTATTCAAAATCCTAGAACTCTTGAATCTTGTAGAAGGAGCTGAAGATTTTATCATATATTTAAAATTATATTAAAAAAGTAGTCAAATAAAACATTTTTTTTACCAAACCCATATCTCATGTAGCAACCATCTTTTACGTAAAGATTACGTCAGAAAGCATTTAGCAATACCCTTTAAGACCAACAACAAAGTCATATTTCGCAAGATTTATTTATTGAGGATTCAAATGTAAACTGTTTGTCCATAGTTTGTGTGGATTTTCTTGTAATCCCTGATTGTATTTGTAAATGTACGAATGATGATGACTCAGAAAATTGCCCTGCAGCAACAAATTTGCCAAATTTCTGTCCTCTATATGACATCATATTTGGACAAATTGAAAAAGATCCAAACAAAATATCAGAACAATGTCCCATCAACGTTCAAAACGATAAAATATGGGATATAACAAGGATATCATAAAGACACGGTCAACAACTATCCTTGCTTGGGTGTCGAATCGGCTAAAAAGTTGGGTCAAACTTTCAAATGAGATTGGAGAGAAGATTGGAGAGAGGGTGACAGGGTGATCTTATACCAGTGAGTGAACTAATCAAACTTATTTACAAAGAAAATTTGATGCCAAATTAAATCAAATTTAAAAAGGGAAAATGATACCCATTTATCAGTGGAAATAAATATTTGTTCTTTCTCACGATATCACTAACAAACACCGATATCAAAACAAAATGAAATCAATGCTTAAGATTTAGCACCAAAAAAGACCGGGATCGAAAGATTTTAGGGTGCCAGTCCTTGGAAAACAAATCTCTGTAGCTGAACCATTTGTGTGTGCAAGGAGTGGCCCCGGATTAGTTTTTATCATGATTTGTACCCTAACCTATTCGTTTCGCCACCACTCATTGACTGTTTTTGTAAACGTAATGGTTAGTTGACCTAAAATAAATTCAAAAATGACAGCCCTTCAAAGGATCAAACAAATCTAATACGTATAAATTGAAAAGTTAATAAACTTCGTAAAGGTCAAATCGTTTGTAGGGTATATTGCATATCTGCCTTAACATGCATTTAAAATTGACAACTTTCAAAGATGTTTGGTTTGGTTTAGTTCTAATTAT
This sequence comes from Clytia hemisphaerica, assembly GCF_902728285.1. NCBI lineage: Eukaryota > Metazoa > Cnidaria > Hydrozoa > Leptothecata > Clytiidae > Clytia > Clytia hemisphaerica. The sequence goes on along the minus strand of NW_027104114.1, from coordinate 344,630 downwards.
CTAAGTAAACTTCGACCCTTGTACTCGAGCCCAATCCCTTTTTTGAAGTGTTTGGTTTATAGGTGACGTATTTCAATTAAAAAGAACACAGACTGTAACGTAAGAATATGGAATACAATAACCCTTTATTCTGTTTCTAAATTTCAGGGATTTAGAAACTATCGATTAGAAATATTTGGATTATACACTGTTGAAAGGTAATCCAAATAAAAGGATGTTAAATGTTAAAGTTCAATGCTAAAGTTTCAGTAGATTTGAGCAGCTCAGGTTACATTTCAATAAAGAGTAATATTTAAAAGAACACTGAATTAGACTGGTCGCGCACAAAGGAATTACATATAGGGTTGCACACTAGTCTTGGCAATCAAGACGAAGGGTCCTCGATGTTTTAACGAAAAGATACATCCCTGTAGTATTTGCAATGTTGTCAAAACTATCGAACACTGGTTGAGAAAATATCCAATCATTTAGCTTACCATTTTCCCTTATTTAGAAGTTGCAAGCAATCTTTAAACCTGTTTGACCGGCTATCATACCATTCCAAAATGACACTTCAATAACAAATCAGAACATCGTCAACAAATCACCGAAACTTTCCGGTTTCCAAACCAAGTCAAAATCTCATGGCCATATGGACGTCATAACCCAAACCTCTTAATCAAAAAATGGATCCTTTCAAACTTTGGGAAACCCTTGGAGGAGGATAATAATACCGATAATTTGGAATAAGTTTTGAGTAAGAAGAAGTAACCTCGGGTGGTGAGCATTTAAATGTTTGAGCACAGGGCTAGAAATCGTTGCATTACTTCCTTTGTCACATGAATTTTTGTCTCAATTTAAAAAAAATTCTATTAGATTACTTTGACCCACGCTTAGATGTCACTCACATAATTAATATTTATTTTTTGATCAAAGGTTTAAAAAATCGTACACAAAAACCAAGCCCTAGAATTAAATTTGGCTTAAAGTTGAGCAATAAGTTGATTGTAAGATAAGAAGCCGACACAAACAATGCTAAATCAACAAACACCAGATGTAGAGTTAGGATGAATGTACTACTCCAGACCATACTCGGACAAAACCTTTCATAAGAATTAGTCAACTTTGAATGAGTACTAGTTAAAATTCTCGCATTTGTGAATGCCGATGCCAATGTTTTGTTTCGCTGAGGCTAGTGTTCTTAAAGTTCTTTCCCATTGAATTTAAAGAAGAGAGAGAGATGATAATCTTGCATGGGGAATGAAGCCACTTATCTCCCATCTGAAACACGTGACCCGCAAGATTGTCACAAACGCCATATAGAAAGTAAAATATCTCGCAAGATCTCGAAAAATATGCTGCGAGAAGATAAAGAAAGCGTTAAATTATATCAGTTATTCAAAAGGCGGCGCAAATCTTTCAGACTTCCCTTTATCTTGCTTGAGAAAGGTTGAGGATTTAAACGAATTTAGTGTTACCGTATTACGTCGAACAAACGCCCCCTCGAATAAACGGCCCTGCTTAAATCCAAAAATATTAATAAACGCCCGGGGCGTTTATTTGGATTATTTGAAATAATATGGTATGTGAATTTTTCGATTCTTTGGTGTTTACGACTATTAATTTTCAAAATTCTCCCAAAAATTTTTAAACTTTTCAAAATTTCAACAATAAATCAAGCATTTGAAATTGACCTGATGCAAGAAAAAGCAAACTGGTAAAAGGTTTGTTTCGAACGGAAGTCCTTGATGTTTCCAAAGGATACCCCTGATGAGGGTCTGATGTCAACGATTTTATAACAATGATGAGAAAAATGTCTGACAGACAGCTTGTGGCTTCATTGTGTAATAAGCCCCCAACTCAAAAGTCAAAATGACTTAAACATTTCACAGTTTTTGTTTCTTGTAAATTAAATTGTACATTTTACGTGTCAAACTGAAATCACGAAGTATCCGGTTGAATCGATGTTTAAAGATTCCTTTTGGAATAAATTTGAAGAACCCATAAATATATTTCCAATTTGATTGAGCCAATGCACTTTATCAATCCTTCGGGAAATGAGTTCAAACCCGGGGGGGGGAGGGGTTCTTAGGCAAGTGAAGGGTACGGGTATGTGCCACCCTAAAGGGTGTCTTTTTTGGGATATTAAAATCCCTGTAAAGGTTGGAAAAAACAGAAAAATAAATTTCAGTCCCACTAAAGGTCGGAAGAATAGGAAAATTTCTACTTTTTGCTTCTTGAAAGATCAAAATTTGGTCAAATTAGTCCCAATAAGGGTCGTAAAAATAGAAAGATTTTCTATTTCTCTCCTTCTTAGTCCCGCTAAGGGTCCGGGAGTCGAAAGTCAGGCAGCACATACCCGTCAGCTTGCAACCCTAGTCATGTTCAAATATCAAATGCGAGGACAGATATATCACAATAGTGTAAGTCATTGAAATGATTATGTCATTGACCGTAGGATGATCAAAAACAACTTTTCAATATTGATTCGAGAAGAGGGGAATCTTTAAATGAACAAGTGGCCTAAATTGAGGCAAAAATACCTTCAATCTGGGATACAATGTATTTGATCTTTGGACTTTATCGAAAAGAACAATACAAGAGGCTTGTATAACGGTTTTATGAAAGATAAATATTTTGCACTTGAAAATAATAGGCATCACCTGAATAAGTCATGATTCATGGGAGAATGCAAAGAAAAAAATTGAATGCTCTGAATCGTCATATGCTTACAAAGCGTTCCTAGGAGAAAAAAAAGTTCACTCGTCTAAAAAACAAACGGACAAATATGGACCCAAAAGAAAACTACTTCCTTTGAATTCTAGAGCAAGAAAGATTTCTACCCTTACAGTCTTTATAACAGTGCACTTCAAGGAGGCTCCCCAGTCAAATCACGCAAACACGCAAAAAAATTCCAAATCACGTTATCACGACTTAGATTTCCTTTATATCACGATCACGTTGATCACGTTGGTTCCTCCGATCATGCAATCACACACTTTTTAAAATTTGAAATCACGAAATCACGAACTTAAAAAAACGCCAATCACACCATCACGAAAACCGCTAGGGGTCTCTTCAAGCGGTCTGAAAACACACCCTTAATGCACACCACGCGCTCTTTAGGTCAATCGTCTTCTTAGTCTCCTCTCCCAGAATTTCGAGGTATTGGGCGAGACCAATTTAATTTGTTCTTCTACGGACAGATCGTTAGAAAAATATGGGTCGGTCGGTCGGCAAAATACATTTTTCATTTATCAGGGTTTGTAAGGTACCGAGAAAATTTTCCAAAAAGTATCTGGATCAAAAATTCACTTTGTTTTTTATCTTCGATGAATATCATAATAAAATTTTAGTGTATGGAATGCTTTTTATGATTTTTCAATTTCTTGAATTAATTTTCAGCTTTATTCAAGTTTAATTCTTACAAATAACTAGTGTGTAAAATATATTGTAGTGGAAATTCGAGATTATTATTTTTTTGATTTTAGCAAAAATAGGGTCAGTCGGGCCCGTAGAACAACAAATTAAATTGGTCTCGCCTATGCCAAGTTTGACAAAAAGTTAGTTTATCGAATGAAAAGGAGGTTATCATAATATCGACCATGTCCAATGCTAGTAGAAAATGCTCAAAGAAGGTTTAGGAAGATTGTAAATATATTTGGTTGATTGTTTGTTTCATACAGAAAATGAATAGAGTTAATAAAGTAATTTCTTTTTCAAGAAACATTCCATTGAAATGAAACCAGACAAAAGATTTTCATCGATTGGAGTATCTGGAGTAGATACAAAGTATATTGGATCATGAAGAACTTTCTGGCAATCATTGCAAGTTTATATGTTTTGCTACAATTAACTGCAACTCAAACCACTATTGAGGATTTCAAAGTTGGTACAAAGTTTCAATTATCCAAAGCATACGATGCTTACCAACCACGCCCTTGGGTCATGAGGCCAAACAACCCGAGTCAAGGAATCGAACCTCAAGATCTCAAGTCCAAAAGTAATGAAGAACTTAAAAGAATCAAATGTGTTTATGAGGAAAAATGTAGCGCTCCAGATGATATGAAGATTCAAGTTGACGGAAAAGGTGAATTTGAGCCACGAGAGGATATACATTTTGTATATTATACACCCAGTGTGGTCGCTATCTGCAAAGAACGCAAAGGCCAACCACCTGGATGGTATATGAGTGCTGATTTTTCAGGCTGCTTGATGGCTCAGTGGACAAAAGGCGGAGAGAGATATGTTGGTCACGTGGATACAGACAAAACTTATGCAGCTGACAGGTGCAAATTACTGGTTCAACCGAACTATGGCGCCTTCTTTAAGCCATATGACGGAGATAACAATAATGACTTCAGAGAGTACAAATCTTTGGATAAAAAGCACAAAAAAGCGGTGACGAAAGAGGTTGGGGAGGAGAAATATAAGATTTTACCATATTACCAAGTGTTGTATAAATGGGGTCTGGTGAGTAACGTGAATGAGTTTTACCTTCTTTACGTTAAACGAAGTCTTTCAGATGAAAGCACCAGTAACGCACAAGGGGACCCCATAACATGGACCTTCGAGGTTGTAAAAATGGTCCAGAGGAAGGCAAAGCCATTGAAAGATGTACCATTGGTGAAAGGCGAGTATACAAGCGATGATGGGAGCAAAACGAAGAAACCATTTTACGAGGAAGGAAACGAAACATTTGATTTCGAAGACGACGAAAATGAATTGGATCAATAAATAATTTTTCCCTTTTTTCATTAAGATGTGTAAAAAATTAATTTGAAAACTATCACGGTTATAATTAATAGAACACCCTCTGATTTCAGAATTACTGTTTACTTTTTCACGATTTGAGGGTTTTACGGTAACATTCTAACATTCTATCTATGACGAAGAAAAATAGTTCTTTTAGTACCCTTAACGTTACTTACTGCTTGAGAATATTTAGAGGAATTTCCTGCAATTTTCATGAATGCTGTAGTATCTTTTAGAGCGCTTGGAAAATATCACAAGAATGGAAAATATTTTCCCACCCTAGAGGCTTGTCAAGAAATGACGATTTCTCGTGTTTATTCAAATGGAAATTGCATCTGATGCATGTTTGATAGGCAGGTTTGTTTACAACATAGATACCATGGTAACCTAATCAAAGTCCGTTAATAAGCCCTTATAAAACACTTCGATTCTGACGCGTGAAAATCTGCTGATTGAATGCATGAAAAATATTTTCTTATTCACTGATTACGTGTTCATGAGTCGTCAATTTAGGACACCCACTCTTATTGTCATTTCTGGTTATGACATATTCCACTTCTAAAATGGGACATAAACTTTGAAATTATTTCGATTAAACCCACCATGCCCCGAAAAGGAGGGCTTCAGGGGTTCAGGCATCGTTGCAAAATCCTTGACGCGGTCTCGTAAAATTCCGTAATAAAATGCAAACCTCCAGATGTTGAAAATTTTCCTGACTTTCAGAACATCTGTGTTTTGAAGGAACATTTCCTCGTCGGCTGCTAGATAATGAAATCACCGAAGCCTAAATCCAAGGAGAGTAAAAGCAAAAAGCAAAAAGCAAAAAGCAAAAAGGGGAAAATATAGTCTAAAGCTTCTTTGAAGAAGGGAGTAAAGAAACTTGAGACTCTTCAGCAACAGATATATTCGTTGGAAGGCAAAATAGAGTGGTTCACATGCTTTACTGTAGAATTTTTGAGCAGCAATACATTAAAGTGTCGACAACTACATTTACAAATTTTCAGGTCAAGTTCTTGACACCTCTGCTTGAAATTATTTTGGGTATCTTTGTATTGTTTATGAATATTTTCAAGAGTGCTTAAAACATTACACATATACGGAACCCTTCTTCTAAGGATATACAACTCATTGCAATCTTTGTTATTCTAAATGAAAACAGTCTTTAAAAAGACGCTCCATGGTTTAACTCCCCAAAAGATTTTGCAGTAAGTTACACCCAGAATGAAAATCTCGAAAGCATTCAACTCACATTGGGTAAAAAAGCCTGTAAGTGATAAGGTGCCATCACAATTTTAAGAGCATGGAAACTAAATCTAAAAACTGCTGAAATGACTCACTTTTTTGACTTTCAATAATCCAAATATCCACTGTACACAAATAGAATTGTCTATTGTATATATAACTCGAACAAGAACGAGTTGTGGAGACCGCTTCATAGTCCTTTGTTAACCGAAGAGAAAAATCCGAATTATAAACCCCTCCGGGTCATAAAGGAGGTTGTAGGATTAAAGTCATCTTGCTATTACAAATTCTCAAAAAAATTCTTTTGCGGTTGTTTTTCAAGGTGTCTGGCTATTTGTTTGTTTATTAGTTTGTTTTGTACAGAATAAACTATCTTTCTGCATAGAACCATTCAATAATTAAAACTTCCTAGGCGACCACGACCAGCGACAACGACCGGTGACCAGATAAATTTGGGTTATCGAGTTTATCTGTTCTCTCCACCGTAGAGAACGTCCAAATCAAGGGTAGATTCGCTGGAGTTCGGTATTCGGTATTCGGGATTCGAAAAACGTCAATGGAAACTTACTGACTAATGCTATTGACTTCAAATAAAAAACGGATGAGAGACTTTATTATAAGGATTAAGAATTGGGAAAAAAAATCCAAAAAAGGGCGTGGTTATTCCGTTATTTAGGGAAATTTCCTATTTCGATATTCAGTAATTTTTCAACAGTGGAACTTTGAAATACTCTCCAGGCTTGGGAAATTACTCAATTGACTCCAAACCAAAAACGGATGCAAGCTAACAGGTATAGAAACAATGCCTACCAATTAAGAAACTTCAAAAGGGCGTGGTTTTTTCGTGTTTTAGGGAAATTCCCCATTTCGGGATTCAAAATAGCTTTTTTTTTTTTTTGGAGTGTTTTAGAAATTTGGGAAATAACTTTAAAGACCCCAAACCAAAAACGGGTGCAAGCTTACATGAATATAAACAATGCTGAATAAGTGGCATTTTTGTTTAAGAAACTAGTAACCAAGCAGCCTCAATTTTTCTTAAGAAATCAGCCTTTTGAGCCTTAAATGTTTCTAAACTTTTTGACATAATCAGCCTATTTTTCATGCAAAGAAAAAACATTTGTTTTGATTGGCAGGTTCTAAAAAAAACGAGTTAAAAAATGTTATTTTCTCATTCTCATTCTCAGCCTTAGCATGTTTTCTTAGATGCTTTTTAGTTTTTAGGCATTCTGAGCCTCATGTTTCTTAAAAGTGTGTTTCTTGAAAAAAAAAACGTGTAACCGCAATGACAGACTTTAAGGAAGGTACAAGACTTTTTCTTTCAAAAGTTAAACAAGATTCGAAGGAGGTTGTTTTCCTGCAGGAAGAATGCAATGATCTGAGAATTCAGTTAGCCGGAAAAGAAGAGTCTGAAAACAGATTATTTAAAATTTGTTTATTACACCCCTGGTGTTGTGTCGTATTGCAAAGATGCAAGAGGTAAGACCTTCTGTTGGTACCTAATTGGTGATTTTAAAGAGGATCTCATGCTAAAATAGGAGGAAGAAAACGAGGCGAGATTTGTTGGGCGTGTTGAAAATGATTGAAAGGACTGTAAAAAGGAAGTTGAAAAAAAGGAGGGGGGTTTTCTTGGATCAACTTGGAGAATGTGAGAAGATTGCAGATAAACATCTTGCCGAATTGAAGACGAAGAAAATGATTGAAAAAGTCAGGTATCTGCATTACATGAAAATTTACAAATGGGGTATGGTGGGTAACACGAATAAATATTACATTATCTACCTCAAACGTAGTCTTGATGATTTGAATGTGGTGAAGCCGACAAAGCCAACCCTTGATATCATCAAATACGAAGAAAGAGCATCAGAGTCGCTGGTTAAGATCCTTGCGACAAACAAAGTTTCAAGTTTCTCACCCAAAGCATCAAGTTCAAAAGGAGCAACGCATTTTCACGGTGAAGAAGCATAAGAAAGGAAGTGTTGACGATGATGACGAAAATGATGATTTTATATGGATCGATCGTTAATTAAAGATTAAGCTGAAGTTTATACATGTACATGAGCAAATCGTATGTTACTTTCATAAATGTGGTGTATCGATAATCATGGACACCTTGACGGACATAGCAAATATTTATTGGTACCATAGAGACGTACCAGAGTTTGCAGACCGCACATTGATAACAACCTGATAACACTAGGAAATTAAATGATAATAGTATTATATTAAACTCAGCGGGTTTGAAAATAATTTGAAAATTCATTGAAATATATCATTTGGCAAAGTCGCTGATCGGTACTTGTCACGGTTAAATCTCTTCAAACTTTATACTTTGCATTTTTACTTTTGAAGCTGATTTCTTAATCATGGAAAGTTATGCCATGGCTTTTCGAACAAGTTCACTCAAAGCAAGATGGAACAAGCAGATTAAGTGTAAAACAATACTTATTTTCCATGCTAACAATATTCTAAATAAAGATTTTCAGAGGATCAATCAGAGCATTTGTTTACGAAAGCACTTAACTGGTCCTTCACCTTGTCAAAAAAGTCCGTCAAACGTGAATTTGAGAAATGACAAAGTGTTGTCACATACTCTCCAAAACCGAAGCTGAACAAGCTCATTTATTACGTTTTGCGAGAAACCAGCTATTATTTACATATAGTTTATACCATGTTACTTCGGGTACCAATAGCCGGGGGGGAAATAAGCGGGGGGGGGGTTGGAATAAAAATGTCCTGGGTGGAAAATTTTTGAAAAGGAGGCTAATACAGCAGAATTAGGACAAAAGAGGGAACTTTCAAAAACATTTTCCCAAAAATTAATTATAACCTGGGGGGGGGCGGCTATTAGGTACCCGAGAGTCATCCTTGTCATTCCTCCAGATGGATAGTTTATTGTTATATGGAAAATTATACCCCTTTTGAAAGACTTTCTCTCCCTTATTGCGTTAATGCTTACCCCTTAATAAGTTCTCTCCTTTAAGAAAGGGGTGAGTACAGAAAGTCTTTTTTTCGAAGACCAGGTACAGGAAAATATTTCCAATTAAGTTCCCTTGCGTTTAGTTTGAGGAAATATCTACTGAGTCTGACTGAGTGATCAAAGATAGGGGTAACAGAATTTTAAGGTTATCAAAAGAGGCCGGAATAATTCTAATTTTCCTAAAAATAGAAAGAATCACAAACCCCTTCAGAAGAAAGTACGTGATTGAAATTCAATCCTTCAAAAAGAAAAAGGTCAGAAGCGAGAATGAATAGAACTAGATCAATGCAAAGAATAAAGAATCGTAAAGTTCCTTCATGTTTTTTCCCCAGATTGGTAGCCAAGAAATACTTTTATAGCCAAAGTCAGGAGGCTTCAAAATACCACTATTAGGTTATATGGTAATTCTTCTAAAAATGTGTTTGCAAGGTAAGTAAATTTGATTGGAATATCTGTCTTGCAGAGACTGGTTGTAACTGACAGACGTCATACACCCATGAAATTTGATTCCGAAATCTCAATTCTGTTGGCTCTCACATTCGAGAGGCGAGTTATTTACAGGATAAATATTTAGAAATATGTTTTGATAGTAGCTTTAGGGTAAGGATTTATCAAGTGTATCAAGGTTAAGTCTGCAATTATTTGCATGGAAACTAACCCTTGGAGACAATCGCAACTATAAAAAAACAGAGTAAGACCATGAAATTCAATGCTATTGGCTCTCACGTTTGAGGGAAGGGGTATTAAAGGGTAAATATTTAAAGAAGTATTTAGACAACAGGTATCTTTGTCTATATATACATATGAGGTATGTTTACAAAAACAGTCATTAAAATAATTTATAGGACTAGAACTTTAGTTGTTTAAAATTAAGTTTCAGTTTTTTCATATATTTCTCTAGCCTGGATATCCAAGCTCAAAATTTAAGAAAAAACAAAATTTACCTCAACATACAAAGTTCTTAAATTATAGAGCTTGGTCTCCCTAGAGAATGAAAGTGAAAACCCATGTTTCCTAGCAAACCCAGGGCAGCAAAACAGAAATTAATAAAAAGCAGTCTTACAAGATCTAAAACTATTTAAAACATCCAAAGATTACACCAAAGTCCATAAAAAAAGTTTGCATGCATTATCATGACCAACCATGTTTTCTTGGAAAATGAACTTGCCTCTGTTTTCTTCTTTTTCATGTTTTCATGTAACAGAAAGCCCTATCTTCACTAACAACTGGAGGACTATCCTATTTTTGCTTTAGAATTGCTCAACGCCGTGTAGATTGGCCCTTACGGTTTTA